>NC_060884.1:34372472-34622472 GCF_014805685.1 Silurus meridionalis | reverse complement strand
TATATTTTCAGCCTTTGTGTATGTAAACTTTGTTAGAAAGATGGTGAAGAACTTATGGAACCACTGACAGATGTTTGTGTATAAATTAAGCTGGATATGAGTTCAATCACAGATGAACTCAGAGGGAAGAATCCATGGTAGTTGTGTGTCCTCACAAAATGTAATTTGTTAAATTAAGATTTTCTCATTGTTCATGTGGAACATCAGCAGATTTACATTTCTGTTTTATTGTGATGGAGCTAAAATGTAACATCTCGCCCTTGGAATTCCACCACTTCATTACTTTCCTCGATGGTGAAAGTGATGATAAAATAAATATAGGAAATTACAGAAGAGTAATAAAACAGGATGTTTTTTTTAGGTCTGTGGTTGCTGAAGATTATATTGTGGTTTGTTTTGTAGATGAAGATGAAATGATAAAAAAAAGGAAAAATGAAGAAGTGCAGCATCTCAGAAATGAGGAAGTGGGTCGAGTGAGTGTTCTACAGTTCAGAGAGTTGGGAGAAGTTGGAAAGTTTGTGATGAAACACTGCATCAACCCGAACTCTCCATTTCTTTCTCCTTCCTCTTTTCGTATACGTCACATTCACGACTCATGCACTATGTGTGTGTTTGTGTGTGTGTTAAACATTCAGGGAGGAATTTACACACACACTCAGCATAAAGCTCAAAATGTCCTCTCTTTCTCTAGCAACATTTCATTTACAGTAGATGTTGTTGCTGTTCCTCTTACCAGCCAGATTATTGATTCTTTTTCTGTAACTGTTTCCCCCAAAGTGTCTGAATGATATATAGCAGCTATAAACACACTTTTCCTCACCAGCCTGTGTTTCCTCTGTGGCAAAGTGTTTAAAAGTGAGACAGTAGAAGAACAGGAAGGCCAAGGAGAAGGTTTATGGACATGCAGGTGGTTGGTTTGAAAGAGGCAAATATGGACAGATTGAGATTGAGATTGAGACCATTATTACTGATGCACCACCTGCTAAACTCTGGAGCGCTCTGGACAGGAAAACAGAAGATGCTGCAGAATTAAAAAAAAAGGGAGGAACGTGGAGAAAACAGCACGGGGCGAGGAGAAGATTCATATGGAAATCTGTTTTCTCCACACAAATTTTTTTTTGCCAAATTCCGACTTTTTTTCTCGCAATTCCGACTTTTTTTTTAGCCAATCAGGCAGCGTCAACCACTCTATACTGCCAGAAATCTTTACACATTGAAATGAAAAAAAAAAATTAAGTCTACAATCAATAGAATGACATGGTATTAAACTTCGCCTTTAAATCCTGGAGCGAAATCTGTCTAACAATCAGTTCTGGAGGAGACCACTGGGTGCACCAGAAATATTGGTGTTTACAAGAAATAATGTCAGAATCACAAAAAAAAAAAGTCTGAATTATGCAAAGATTTTTATTTGCCGGAAACAAGCTTCCATAGGAAAGTTTGGAATAATTTCAAACTAAACCAGGATTGCCTTCTTTCATCTTAGAAATATTGCTAAAATAAGAAATACGATGTTGTTACAGGATGCAGAAAAACTAGTTGATTCTTCTGATCCTGGTGGCAGTAGGATAGAGGTAGTGTCCAAGCTCCAGAGACCTTGCCACATCTCTGATCGTCCCTGATCAACCCCGGAGCATCATGGACTGATCTTAACAGGGGTTAACGGCAGGTACTTAGGCCAAATGTTCTCCCCTCAGGGAGAATACCCCATCAGTATTCCACACGACAAGACTGAGGATGAGGTCAGGTGGATGGTTCTGGGTCCGTGGGGTCGTCGGGCCGTGGATCCTTTAAAGGGCATCTGCTTTACAATTCTTGGAGCCTGGACAATAGGTAATAGTATAGTGGGAGCGTGTAAAGAACAATGCTCATTGGGCCTGATGGGGGTTTGAGCGTTTTGCTTCCCGAAGGTATTGGAGGTTCTTGTGATTGGTGATCACGGTAAACGGTTGTGTCGCCCCCTACAGCCAGTGCCGCCACTCTTCCAGAGCCACTTTGATGGCCAGAAGTTCTTGATTTCCAATGTCATAGTTTTGTTTTGCAGATGAGAGTTTCTTGGAGAAGAAGGTGCAGGGTTGTAGGCATGGAGGGTTACCCGTATGTTGGGATAGGGCTGCTTCAACGCCTGTGGATGAGGCATCCACCTCCAGTATTAATGGGAACTGGGGATGCGGGTGTCGTAGGAAAGGTGGGTAGAGGTGGTGTTCCCTTAATTGTTCCATGACTTGGGTGACATGACCCCGATGTTCGGCTAGACTCCGGGAGTATACAAGAATGTCGTTGATGTACACGATGACAAACCTGATGGAGGAACTGTCTAAACACCTCGTTCATGAATAACTGGAACACTGCTGGAGAAATGGAGAGCCCGAACGCCATGACTCGGTATTTATAGTGCTCAGAGCGGGCGATGAATGCAGTTCTCTACTCATCGCCCTTATGTATGCGCACCAGACTGTAAGCGCTATGGAGGTCTAGCTTGGTAAACACTCAGACTCCATGGAGATCTTTGGAGTTGTGCAATTTGGGAGTTGAGATTACGATAGTCGATACACGGCCGGAGACCCCTCCATCCTTTTTTCCACAAAGAAGAAGCCGGAAGTCGCTAGAGAAGAGGATGGGGTGATGAAGCCCTGTTGTAAGGCTTCCTGAATGTAGACCTCCATTGTTGCGCACTCTGGGATAGATACCGGGTAGATTCGACCCTTTGGCAGGTTGGCACCTGGCATCAGGTCGATAGCGCTTTCCCATGGGCGATGAGGGGGTAGGCGAGTGACAGCCTGCTTGCTGAACACATCCAGGAAGGGGGGGACCTCCACTTCCTTGTGGGTCTCTGGACTTTCGATTTGTGTTGAGGCCAAGGAAACTAGCCTGTAACTCTATAACTCTTAACCCTCTACTGCACAGCGTTGCCCTCGGGCAACAAACTATTTTCTTAAGCCCTAAATCTAGTGGATGTTTTTTTTTTATATTTTGCAATCAATTAGAATAGTAGAAAAGTATCAAAGAACAATCCAATAAGGTCTGGGAGTCAGTATCCATCATTATTTAAAGGCAGGACTTCCTTTTCTGACACATGGTCACAGGAGCACATGGTGTGAGGACAAGGTAAGATTATTTACTTTGGTAATCTTATTTAAATTAAAATGAACTGTAACATGAATTAAGGCTTCTCTATGCCAATATCAACAAAAACAAAAATGTAATTTCTAAAAATGCAAAATAACATTTTTGTTTTTGTTGCCTCAGGGCAACGTTATGCAATAGGGGGTAGTTTCAAAGGATGTTTTTGCTGACAATGTGTTTTGATGTCATCACATATTATGACATCACAAATGACTGTATTTATGCACAGTATAAACCCTTATGTATTTTTTAACACATTTCATGTGTTGCTGATGTGATGCCTCTTGCGTGGTGGGAGGTAATCAATAGATTTTTCCATTGCAGCAACAACAGTTTACAGCCCGCAAGAATGGCTGACTACAATGGCCTTTCATAAATCACATCCTTACCAAGTTTAAAGAACTGCCTATGTGTGAGACATTAAGTGTGGATGAACAAATAGTACCATTGAAGGGCAGGAGCAGATTCAAGCAACACCTCCCCAGTAAACCAAGAAAATGGGGTTACAAATTCTTGGAGGAAGGCATTCCACACAATTTTGAGATTTATACTGGGCAAGTGGGAATGTAGTACTGCACCTAGCAGAACCAATATCAAAATATTTTAATTTCATTGTTCTTTGACTACTGGTTGGCGCTTACCCTATATCTCATGTCAAAAGATGGGACAGAGGCTAAAAGAGAAAGATCGAGGTCCCATGCCCTGCAGCAGTATACACTTACAATCAGCACATGGGAGGTGTTGACTTGTTGGATTCGCTGAATGCCTTCAAGTCCCGAAAACCACATAGTCTGTGCAAATCATAAAATGATGGGAGGAAGCAGGGGCAAAGGCCCATGGCTTCCATTCCTAACCAGCCTGCCGCTTGGACAATACCTTACATTGGCCAATAATGTGTGACAAGAAAAGAAGGTGCATAGTTCCCGGGGTGTACAGGAACACCCAAAGTGACGTATAAAAGGTGTATTTTACACCTCTGTTTCACAGCAGAGAACTGTTTTTTGAAATTTCACACAGAACGAAGTACATAAAATAACACAACAGACTACATGATACAAACACACACCTGGATCAAATCCAATATGTAAATATGTTTAAAGTGCTTTTAACTTTTGTGCTGAATGATTTTGTTACATTTTTAAAGGATTTTGTAAATGTGTAAAAGTCTCTTGAGTTTTGTTTTTTGATCTGTGAATGCACAGTTTTCTCTGTGATTCTGTACCATTGTTGCACATCGTTGCCCCTCGACAATGAAAACAATTTTTTGGTGGGGTGTTCGAAAAAAAAAAAAAAGATTTTTTTTTAGCAATAAAATATCCTAAAATGAACCAAGAAATTATGTTGAATTATTTGTATCATGGACCAGCAAAATGTGTGCAGTAGATGGGTAAATTCTGTAAAGCTGCTTTGAGACAATGTCTGTTGTGAAAAGCGCTATAGAAATAAACTTGACATGACTCCATATTGTTCTCGCCCATGATAGAGCCTTCCCGTGTAGCAGCGAGATGAGAAACGCGACCTTGGAGTGAACAGTGGGGAATTTGGTCGGCTGCATTTCTACGTAGAGATTGACTTGCAGAAGTAAGCCGCTGCACTTGGACGCTTCTCCGGAGTATGAAGCCGGAAGAGCCATTGAGCTGCCAGAGGCGGACAATGCTGCCATGCGAGCAAGAGCCGGGATCGGACCAAATTCTTCCTGGAAAGCAGTGACAAGTTCCTTGATCGGATCCACAACCAGAGTTGGTTGGGGATCCATGGAGATCAGTTCTCGGTCCGATTTTCTGTCCCGGAATACCAGGCATTGGAAACCAGGAGTAAAGCAAGGTGAAGTTTATTGATCTTAACAGAGCAAACAAAGAAGTATCAGAGAAAGGAAGCTTAAGGGTAGCAAGGAATACGGGAAACATCGGGGAACGCGGGATCCTTGGGAAGTCCAAGTGTTCTGAGGTATGTATACTGTAGGTATGTCTACGGCTTGTTTATCAGGGACAAACTTACACTTATAAAGAACATATAATTTTTTTATCAGCACATTATCTGTGTAAAGCTGCTTTGGAACAATATTCATTGTCGCCAGTAATTCCAGGATAAAAAAGAAAACTGAATCTGGTTATTATAGTTAGAGGGTTGAACATAAATCTTCACCAGAAGGTGGCACTGTCTTACAGCAATGTCTGGAAATAGTAGATGATCTACAATGTTGTACCAACATCCCAGTTACCAGAAGGTTCATGCAACATCATTAAGATATATACATTTATGTCATGCCTGATCAATAAGGACCTTCTAATCAGATATTTAGACACTTCTGGTTGTCTGCAGCCTGCTTTTCATTCGGCTTTCTAGATTCCTCTGACCTCCAAAACCTGCTGGTACACTCAAAAAAAATCACTTGTGTTACTTTTGTTTTATTAAACTCCTTGTTAACAGTACACACAGAATGCAAGTAACTGCATTAACGTAAGTTTACTGTGTTATTGAAACTGAAATCTAGCAGTTGTCGGCCTTTCTTAACAAATGTTTGATTGGTTAACATTGTTGAGTAAAACGCAAAACCACTTTAGACTGGACCTTTGCTGCTGGCGTAGCTGCTCACGGGAAGGCGGAGCAATGGATCTGAAGAATTGTGCGAAGCCCGTTTAGGAGAAACAAAAAGCAGAATTTAGCAGGTATTAATATCTCATATTATTCTTTACCATCCTGATCAATAATTTCAGGAAAATGTGATGTTTGTGTCTGCAGAGTTTAATTACTTTAATTTATCCGTCTGTTTAGTAATCGATTGTGTTTTTTGGTTTATTTTAGACATTTAATTCCAGAACGCGTTTCTGAAGAAAAGCATGTGTGGCGGTGCCAACTAATAATTTGTACCGACTACGCTAATAATTTGTACCGAGTACGGGGCTATTTCCGGGACTGCCCTCAACCTTACGGCACACAGGTTCGTCACGACTGGGTCAGGTATCAGACCAGAGTTGAGTGAATAACAAAAACTTTATTTAAAATGAATTCAAATTTTATCCACTACATCAAATAGTAAAAACAGAAAAAAAGACAAACACTTCAGGGTGGGAGAAGGCCTGATGTCCTAAGCAGAGAGCACACTCACACGTGCACACACGCACCACAGCACACCACACCTCACTGTGAACACTGCACTGCAATCAGGTAAGGAACCCACCACCACAAGATGCTAATCTGCTGCCACTGGCCACCCCACTCCTGAAGGCAAAAGAAAAGACAGAAAAGTAATTTAAAACACATAACTTAAAACCAGCATCGCATTACAACAGCCTGGCTCTCGACACAGTCAACTGCCCAAAAACTGCTCGTTACTTAGGGAGCCGCGTCCGGTCACCCCAGCTACCAGATTAGAAGCAGGCTGAAATAGGCAGAAAACCAGTAAAAATCCTTACAGAGGCGCATGAACAGAGGAGAGGCACTTCACAGATCACAAAAGAAATTAGAAAATAACTGCACTTGATTCATAAGAAAACAAAAAGACATTATACCACAAATTCAAACGAATAAAAAAATAGAAACCAAAAGAAATGGATTCCCATTCCAGTAGGAAAACCTCAACCCAATAAGATTAAGCCAACATCAAAGCGGTGTAAACGATGCACATAGCGCAGGAAAACCACACAGCAAGCGGAAGCCCACTACAGCAGCCCACTGTAACGTCCCTTGCACATTGACACGCACCTGTACGGCGACTCACGAGGCACGGATGCAGACGTTTAATAGACACGTCTTCCTGACCAACAATTAGCGGCTTCCCCACAAAGCTCCTTAGTCCACCCTTGCCACTATCCGCACGTAAACCCGGAAGTACGGCGGCTCGCTCGTGGACAAAGAGCAAACGCCCCCACAACACAAACCGAAACGATTTTATAGAGAGGTAAATGAGCATAATCAGCCTCAGCTGACTAGATGACAGACCATACTGCTACACATGCGACACATTTATAATTCATTACCATCAGTGTTGGGCAGTAACTCGTTACCAGTAACGCATGTTACTTTTGACAGTAACTAATACTGTAACGCGTTACTTTTTTAAATAAAGTAACTTCGTTACTGTTACCGTATGGTGCGTTACCCGTTACTTTTTTTGAATGAATGAATTTCGGCTGAAGTCTAACCTGCTTACAGCAGGATGCATTGTAGGATTGGTGGATTACCCTCTGTAAACAGGAAGAAGACGCACTGTGGGCGTGTCTCTGTTTATTCAGGTCTGTGCGGCAGTAATGGCGAGTCGAGGCGAGAGCAAGACGAGTTTCTCAAAGTGGAAATATGATCATTATTTCACTTTAGTTGAGTATAAAGACAAAAACTTTTAAGTCAAATGTAAGCTGTGTCTTTCTGGTTCGAAGCTCGTATCTACTGCGATAAACAGCAACTCCAATCTGTAGAAGCTCCTCCAGAAACCCATGCTAGAAGCTAGAAGCTATGCGCTAACCCGGTGTTCTGTTCTACATTGTTGATAGTTTTCATACTTCAGCTGTGAAAGGAACATGTTTAAGAGCTCAACACAACAGCAGAAGCCACTTTAGTGTTTGATTGTGAATATATTATTCAGCTTGTTTTGTTCTTTATTTCAGAAATGCTTGTGATATATTCAGTTTGTGCTGCTCTGACTTTAATAAAATAGTGTTTAAAAATTACTTTGTGTTTTAGTCAGTTTTGTGTTTGTATAGACCATAACGCATAAAAGGGCATTAATGTGAACATTAAAGAACGTTCTTTAAAAAAGTAACTAAAAAGTTACTTTTAACAGTAACGCATTACTTTTTGGTGAAAATAATCAACAAAGTAACTAAGTTACTTTTTGAATGAAGTAACGAGTAACTGTAACTAGTTACTATTTTTTAGATTGTCCCTGTAGATTTAAATCGTGGAATGCGCTACATAGTCATCTTAATCGTTACCACGCTAAGGAGGACGCTGAATTACCGCCAGGTTCAGCCACATATAGTTGTCATGTGTGTTCTTGCAGCGATGTAGCATCAGAACGAGATCATTTTAGTCACATCAATAACCACCTTAAACACAATGAAACGGTTCCTTGTAGGTTTGAGCACTGTTCTTTTCAGACAAATGTATACAGCACATTTAAGTCCCATAAAAATAGGAAGCACTATCTTTACTCTCTTCGGGACTTCAAACCAGGGGTTGTTAAAGTGGGACTAAAATTTTCTCTGAATTTGATAAAGATGATGCATTGCCAGCTGAAGAGGAAAATGTCGAGGTTTCGGATAGTGAGGATATTGTCACAACATGAAAAGATTTGTCCAAGACTGTAGAGCTAAAACTTGCATCTATTTTGCTAAAACGTGAAAATGATTTTTATGTTCCTAGTGGTGCTATTGATGAACTTATCACAGGTTTGCAGTACATGATCCGTTCTGCATCTGTATCCTTATCAACTCAAGTTCTTGATACCTTTCAGAAACATAATCTTTCTGTAAATCAGCTTGTAATAAAAGAGCTCATCAGTTCACTGTCAACATCCAATCCTCTGCTAAAAGCCACCTCAAAAGATGGTCCTTTAGCCACTGCATTCAAGTGTGCAAAATATTACAGAGAGAATTTAGAAATGGCAATTCTACATAACCTGTTAGCTGAAAATCCCCTACCTAACTTTAAATGTTAAATATCAATAAAAAGAAGACACTTTGAGCTTTACTGTCCATTATTCAAAGTTGATATTTCTCAAAAAGATAATAGTTATAGAAAGTTATAGATGATGAAGTACTGTGAATTTTTTTTCTTTTATATATAAATACATTAAATCAGTCCTGGAGCAATCCAGAAAATTACTGGGTTAAAAGCCACATGTCTCATGAGTTTATATTTCAAATTGAATGAAGATATCATGAAAAATTAGATTCCTACAAACATTTATCTGAGACTGTGTCTGATCCTTTTCTCCTCCCCCTGTTTGAGAGACACCTGCTAAACTCAGGTGATCATTTATACTCTATTCATACAGTCTGCATATTAATGAATGGCTGACCATTAAAGGCTTTTGTTAAACATGTTTGATGATATTGATGTTGATTTGGCATTCATATTGATGGCCAGGTAACAGACAAGCTCTTGTTTTACAGTCATGACCATTTATATTGATGTGCGGCCATTCCAATCTCAACAATACACACACACACACACACACACACACACACATGCACACACACACACACACACACACAGACACACAAGCAAAAAAACTAAACTATAAAGGGAGATTTATTGCAATTTACAGATGTAAAATCACATCTCCATGCAGATCCAAGTCTCTGTTGTTGCTCCGCCCCAAGAATATTTTCCACATCTCTGTTTTGTGCAAATCTCAGATAAAACTACTTTTTTGACTACTTTTTTTTTATTCTTTCCTCCCATATATCATTAGAATCCTGCACTTATTGGCTATATTTTCAACAATCATTTTTGTTTTTATAATGCTACTGGCTGGAAATAAAAGGTTTGAAATGAACTTGATGCAGAACAGACACCTGCCTATAGAGAGGAGACTCAAGACCCAAGATTCTGCCTCTTTTTTTTGTTGTTGTTGTTGTTTTTTTGTGTGTAGTCATTTGTTTTGTAACACTATATTCTACCAGCCATAGATTTTTTTTACCAGCAAGATGTCGTTTTTTATGCGAAAGTTATTCGGAAACATATACAGACAATACACTATCCGAAGTTCATTGTAAACAAAAGAATAACCATCTAAATTACAACACTATTGTTTGTTTGGAGCAGAAATGCTTACAGAATGTTGTTCAGTGGAGCCTCATCTTTCCTAATAATCCGGGATTAGCAGCAGTGGATGTGTTTGTGACTCGTTATTACAATAATAATGTAAGTAGTGCATTTTTTATGCATGTTGTTGTTGTGTACTGCTCACACACATTCAGCAAATACATTCGTTATACGTTTTCCGTTGAAAAACAGTGATCTGAAATTGCTGCTTGAGACTTAGAGCTTTAGAACGATGTATAGTGAGTCATGTTACTCTTCTCCATTTTTATTTAATATATTGATAATCATTAACACCTGAGAACACTGGGATATCGGTCACGTGGGTGCGGCGCTGAAGACTAATGGGTTTTAAAGTCACTGCAGGTTTTCCCCCAGATTCGGCGCATGCGGCTCTTTGGCTGGTTTCATGCGGCTCTTACGTTCATATCGAAGTTTGTGTTTGTTTGTTTTTTTAATGTGCGTGTTCGCTTCACTTGAGTTCAATACGGTATTTTAAGACTTAAATGAGCTTGCCCCTACTGGGAAACTTTGCAGTATATCAGACGAAACACAATTGTAATGACGCAATAAAAAAGCGCAGCAGCACACGGTTATCTGGATAAGAGCAACATGTCTGTGGTGTGCGGAGAGCGATGTGCAAAACATGCAATGCTGAAATTTCAAGAGGGGTGTATCTGCAAAGAGTTTCTCCACATCCGGTTTAATTTATCACCTGAAATCCAAACATTCCGATTGCCTTCTAAATATGAGAAGAACGTGGCGCAGAAAAGTAAAGTCAATCCGAGCATGCGCACTCCGTCTGTAGAGGACGTTTGTGAAAAGGCAGGAAAGTTTTCCAGTGATGGTGCCGAGGCAAAAGGCATAACACAACAAAATTATGGATTTCATTGCCTTTTGAATTGAATTTTCATTTCGGTGCAGCTCTAAAATATTATCATTGGTGTGGCCCTCTGACACAATTCAGGTTTCTCATGTGGCCCCTTGTAAAAAATTAATTGCCCCCTGCGGTATATTCATCTCACGCGCATGCGCATTTGACGAAAATACCGTATTAAACTCAAGCGAAGTGAACACGCACATAAAAAACCCACACAAAGTCTGTGTTTTCTACCATGAAACACGTGAAATCAAAGCATCGATCTGTTCTGACTGACACACACGTGAAAGAATTGTTTCGAGTGGCAACAACGGAATCTGAGGCAGATTTGAAGGATTGTTTAAGGCAGGGATGCCAAAAGTCCCACTAAGTAACATGCGGAGTAAAAGAAAAACGCTATTGTAAATTATTATATTTTTGTTTGTGGACTTGGTTAAACAGAGTTTGTGTGTGTGAGACAGTGCACACAATGTTCATTGTTGAAAATGACTGTCCTGTGGTCTGTCATTATGTTGGTGTGTGACATTTACAATAAATCTGGCTGAGCAGAGGTGTGTGTGTGTGTGTGTGTGTGTGTGTGTGTGTAAGAGGAAGGGATGGGTGATGTTCATGTGTGCCCATGTGTATGATGTGGCTCTTTGCGGTAACACAGTAAGAAATGTGGCTCTCGGTCTCTGACTGGTCGGCCACCCCTGTCCTAGAGGGTATAATTCCAGTTGGGTTAGCTGGCTGCTTTGAAATATTTCACCTTTGATCAACTTAATAAGCTGATTCAGGAATTCCCATTCAAATGGGGAGATAAGACCAATCGCCCTCATGTGCTTCCACTTACTTTTGCAAGAAAAAAAAACTGTTGGGGGAAACGCACATGAGAATTATTGTTTGCTGCGGCAAATGCCATTCATTGCTGGGAAACTTATACCTCAGGATGAACCTGCTTGGGAACTCATTCTTCTCTTAAAAGACATTGTTGAGCTTCTTGTATGTTCTGTGCATACAAACGAGTCTGTTGCATACTTGGATAGTAAAATGTCTGAGCCCCACAATTGGTTCCAAGTACTTTTTCCAGAAAGAAAGCTTTTTCTAGAGCATCACTTTCTGGAGCATTATCCAGTGACAATTCAGCTCTTTGGTCCACCTCTTTTGTTCTGGACCATGAGATTCGACGCCAAGCACAGTTTTTTTTTAAACAGGTAAAGTAGCTAGGCACAATAACTGTTTCAAAAATATCATCAAGACTTTGGCCAGGAAACATCAACTCATGGTTGGTCAATTTATGCAGTCATCCAAATATGATGAACCCTCTGTTCTCAGATTTCAACAGTTACTCGAATTTCAACAGTTCCTGTCGAGGTTCTTTATGAAGACATTGCTTTTAAGCAAAAATACCCACATGTTTCTGCTGTTAATTTAGCTCAGACAGTATTTTCTGATGGCATAAAGTACACAAAGGGCATGATAATTGTGCATGGAACAATTAGTGGGCTGCCTGGTTTTGCAGAAATTGTGCAGATTTGTGTGTTGATAGGTGGAATTGCTTTTATAGCAAAAAAGTTCTTCCTGGTTCAATGAACACTGTCGATCCTTTGAATTGAAACCATATTTAAATGATGTTTTGTTTATAGAGCTGGGAGAAATGGCAGACTATTATCCTCTCTCTGATTACAAAGTGGGAGCTGTTCGCATGGTTACGCTTTATACATTCTACTTAAGGGTTTTTTACTTTTCAGAGTGAAGAATCAAACAAAGGGGATGACTGATCCAGCAAAGTTCTTGGAGATGACTCCATGACACTACCCCCTGGAATACCCAAATCTGTTGAAGAACTTGAATCTGAGATTAGGAGACAATGTGGTGTGACAGGACATTTCAGACTGCATGTCAGGGAGCACCCTGCTTCCTCTCCCGTGCGCGCCCCGCCCGCACGTACTGATTCCACACACCTGTCCCTCGTTACACACATAGCATATAAGCACTTCACTCGCTCCGCTCCAGTGTCCGTTATTGTCTTTGTTGGACTCTGTGTGTTTGCTCTGCGACAGTTTGTGCATTAAACTCTGTTTGCTGGTGACTTGGCTTCCGCCTCATTCACTCCCGCCTAACACTGCAATATCTTGATGCTGATTTTAAAGATTTCTTAATTCTTACCTCAACTGTGGATCTCCAAGACAAAGGAACAGTGAAAGTGATGTGAGAAAGTGCAGCAAATCTACGACCACATGATGTCTGATCTGTTTCATCTGCGAACCCTGTTATTCTCTCATCAACTTTATCCCAGACACCTTCTTACTTGTTGGTTTCTCCAACACCATCAGATTTTCCTTTTGTCTCATCTTCTAAACCCAGGTCTTCATCTGCCAAGCTGAGGAAGGAAACATGGTCACTTAATTTTCCAATCCCTAAATTTTCCTATGAGGTAGAGCTGGAACTACAGAAAGCCAAAGAAGACTTCTTGAACAATGGTACTTCACTTAACACAGACTCCAAGCCTAAACTAAAATCAGAAATTTTGAAATCCTTGGCTGCAAAAATAGTGAAGTACAAAGTGTACCCAAGGTGTGAAGAATATGAAGAGGTTGCAAAAGCGCTGATAACAAACATACAAGCCTCCAGGAAAAGGGATCAGTTGGTGGGTTCTATGACTGGAAAACAAGTCTACAGTTTAAGATGGGGAACTATCGCTGTAATTTCCAAACAGCTGGCTGTTCTGAAGTAAAGATAAAAACTTTAAAACAAAAACAGGGTGAAAATATAAATCCAGCCAAAGTCAAAAAGCCAAGGAAGGTAGAAGTCAATTTCTATCCTGACGATCCACCTGGAGAAAACAAACAAAGCCTAGAAGAAGAGCGACTAGCATTGCTGTCTGAAGTGCAGAAAAAGGACAACTATCAGATTGTTAAACAAAAAATATGTTTGACCTACAGAAGACATGAAGTAATCGAAGATGCACCCCTTATCATTGACTTTAAAAGCAGATGGCTAGCTCTGTTTTCTGAACATGAGTTAAATATTTTTGTATAAATGAATTTTTTTAAGTCATGTGATAAAACATGGTCATTTATTTACCTTTATGTAAAATTGTGCTTTAGTTATTCGTCAATACAGAGTTGGTCTAAATTCACATTCATTAAATAACCCTGAATGTATTTTTAGACATGAACACCATCTTAACAGTCCTCTTGTGTCTCTTGAATCTGTTTTCTCAAATCACATCTATCCCACTACTTCAGACATTTATGTCCAAACTGGATTGTTACACAAGCAAGTTGACCAGCATTTATCGAAGGAGAAGTTACAGGACATAAAAACTTAAGATTAATGGCTGCCAATGACCAGGTCTGTGATCAGTTTTTTCGTTGTGCTTGTGAATTATTTCCTCTTCCATGATGATTTGCCATTACTTATGTCTCTTCTCTTCTACAGAATCCAGATACCATCTCAATGCAGAGAGCTTGCGTTCTCAGAGCACTTTCTGTGTATCTCAGTGAAGACTACAAAAACCTCATAAAAGAATATGTAGTAAGTATCTCTTCTGTTTTTTTGTGAATATATAAAGTAAAAAATACTAAAGTAAATTAGCTACATTTGCTACCAGCATTTTTTATGCAATTTAAATGACTAATCAGTACTGTTACTGTTTTGTATTTTGTAGGATGCAGACTTTGAGAATGCCGAGAGACACATGTCCAGTACAGTCGTTGGAATTTACATCATCGGATGTAAAGATGCAGACGTCTCTTGCCCACCTTCGGATGTTGGAGCCATTGTTTGGGAGTGAAAGTTCTTCACGATCTTGGAGATGTCACCAAGCCTTGTGCTTTTCTTTTGGGAGTCATATACAGCCTGAATCTCAGCTATCCATCAGAACCTTGGAGTTCTTTCAGAAAGTGTTGCTGGGACTTGATACACAGAAACTTTTACACAAAATAAAGATTGTTGATGAATCGGTACTATTTCCAAGAATGCGGTTTTAAGAATTAGGGGCCTGTTTTAATATTAACGTTGTTGTTGATAGATGCCAGTTTTAATGTTTACTTTACCAATGGCTCCAAACATCTTAAATGATTAAAATTGAATGCTGCAGCATTTTGTGCCATGCTGTCTGACTTTTCATTTTGTTGCTTTTCACAAAAGTAAACTTTGTAATTGCAATATTTGAAGGCATTTGCACATAATTTTGTAGTTGTGGGAAAGAATGTTTCATATTTACCTGAATGCTGTTGTTTACCAAACTGTGATTTTTGTCTGTTACAAGATTGTTTACTATTGAAATGATGCTGTGGTTGAATTGTTTTAAAGCACATATGTCTGGGGAGTATTGCAGGACCTTGCGAAAAATAAATGTTTTGTTTCTGGAAATGTGCTTGTCATTATTACGTGTAGTTATACAAGTAAAAAATAAATTAAATTAAAACTAAATGAAACTTGTTTATCTAACTTGTTGAACAATTATAAATGTAACATAAGATTATTAAGTAAAACACACATATAGCCAGCGTTAGGCAGTAACGCGTTACAGTAACGCAGTTACTTTTGACAGTAACTAATACTGTAACGCGTTTTAAATAAAGTAACTCCGTTACCGTATGGTGCGTTACCCGTTACTTTTATAAATGAATTCATTTGGGCTGAAGTGTAGACTACAGTCTAACCTGTTTACAGCAGAGACGCATTGTAGGATTGATGGATGAACCACTGTAAACACGAAGAAGACGCACTGTGGGCGTGTCTCTGTTTATTCAGGTCTGTGCAGCAGTAATGGCGAGTCGAGGCGAGAGCAAGACGAGTTTCTTAAAGTGGAAATATGCTCATTATTTCACTTTAGTTGAGTATAAAGACAAAAACCTTTTAGTCAAATGTAAGCTATGTCTTTCTGGTTCGTAGCTCGTATCTACTGCGATAAACAGCAACTCCAATCTGCTAAAGCTCCTCCAGAAACCCATGCTAGAAGCTAGAAGCTATGCGCTAACCCGGTGTTCTGTTCTACATTGTTGATAGTTTTCATACTTCAGCTGTGAAAGGAACATGTTTAAGAGCTCAACACAACAGCTTTTATGATGCAGAAGCCACTTTAGTGTTTGATTGTGAATATATTATTCAGCTTGTTTTGTTCTTTATTTCAGAAATGCTTGTGATATATTCAGTGTGTGCTGCTCTGACTTTAATAAAATAGTGTTTAAAAATGACTTTATGTTTAAGTCAGTTTTGTGTTTGTAGACCATAACACATAAAAGGTCATTAATGGGAAAATCAAAGAACGTTCTTTAAAAAAGTAACTAAAAAGTTACTTTTAACAGTAACACATTACTTTTTGGTGAAAATAATCAACAAAGTAATTGAGTTAATTTTTGAATGAAGTAACAAGTAACTATTTTTTAGAAACTAGCACAACACTGCATATAGCTTATGTGTAATAGGGACAAATCTAAATGGTTTGGATTTACTCAGAAATGTTATTTCAGCTTTACTTCATACAACTAAATTATTAATTGTAGAAACTACTCAACATACGTGTGTGCAACCCACTTGACACCATTTTTTATGTAAATCCAACAAATCTTTTTTTTTTAGTGTAGTTGGTGTAGTTGTTTTTTTTAGTGTAGTTGGTGTAGTTGTTTTTTTTAGTGTAGTTGTGATTGTAGAAGAGTGTAAATTTGTTTGTCCGTTGTGTCCTTCACTGGTCGAGCATCCCATCCTGGTTTTTTGCTCCTGCCTTGATAGACTAAATGAACTCCAGACTTACCTTCATGCTGATTATGTTTGAATGTTCACTTGAGTTAAATGTACTTAATTATCATCTGGCTTTCCTTCAAACATACGACACGTACAGGATAATGTTTTATATTTATTCATATCAGAGATTATAGTTAATTATATCAGGAAAAACATATTCCAGTATCAGGTATTGATCCATCAGATTACATCACTTTACCCAAATGTATAGTTTATAAGTCATTATTTTTGTGTTTACATTTAAATGGCAGAAGAACAAGTCAGTATACAGAACATAAAGTGTGTGTTAAACATGTACCAGTACATTTTCACATCTTCTGTCTTCTATCTGACTGAATCAGAACCTGCGGAAACAAAAACATAATTGTAGAGGGTAAAGATATTATTTTCCAGGATGGATTCCAGAACTGCACAGTGCTGAAGTGAACAATTTTATGGTGCCAATATTGCGTTTAATGAAAATTATGTGGTAAAGATGCTGGGATTTTCATCAGGAGTGATGAGGAACAAGTAGGGACAGGATTAGAAATGAGTTTATTAGAAGGACAATGCAGGTAGGACATTTTGGAAGCGAGGTGAGAGAGATGTGATTGAGATAATTTGGTCATGTGCAGAGGTGGGACATGGGGTATATCCAGTTGTGGACAAAGTACACAAAGAATGTAGTTGAGGTAAAGTAGAGACAATCTGTAAAATGCGACTCCAGTAAAAGTAAAAGTTTTCCTTTAAATGTTCACTTGAGTGGAAGTACATACGTTTTTGCCTACAAATGTACTTAAGTAACAAAGTAGTGATTTATTATAACTCTAATGTTTCTATTATCATTTTTATCACAAGACTCTTTACTTATTTACCTCAGTTTATGTGAAAAGACTCGAATGTGACTCTCAAGTCAAGTCAAGTTTATTTGTATAGCGCTTTTCACCACAGACATTGTCTCAAAGCAGCTTTACAGAAATCAACATCAAGGTGAATGGTGTGTATTTATCCCTGATGAACAGCCGTGGCGACTGTGGCAAGGAAAAACTCCCTTAGATGTTATGAGGAAGAAACCTTGAGAGGAACCAGACTCAAAAGAGGAACCCTCAGCAACTCTCAGCACACTGATCTATTAATAGAATGATATGAATGACTCAAACACTGATTACGTTTAATCACCACATTATCTGTGTAAAGCTGCTTTGAGACAATGTTCATTGTTAAAAGCGCTATACAAATAAAAATGAATTGAATTGAATTTATTGATTTCTATTATAATTATCATTAAACCAAAAATCTTCTTTACAACTACAAAATAAATATGTAAACGAGGTCACGTGTGTGGTGGTGAGTTCGAGTCTGGAGTTTCTTCATCATTTATTCTCTCTAAATGTTCTGCTTGATGTTGAACTGATGCTGAACTGTATGTTGGTGATCAGTAGATGCACCGAGCGCCGATCAGAACACGTGTAGAACAGAGCTTGCGCTCGATCCTGATTGGTGACTCGCTGCGTGTTTCACCAGTTACGTTTTTATCCTCATTAATAAAAAGAAACGACTGAGTTCACTACATGTAGTTGAGTAAAAAGTCAAATATTTGACTTTGAAATGTAGTAAAGTACAGATAAAACCTATGTAAGTACAGTAACAAATTAAATTTACTTTATTACTGTCCAACAGTGTGTGACATACGTTTTAAAGAATATAAAAACAAAGACTTCTGGCAATAAAGGTGGCACCACTGATCTCACCATATATTTTATTGCAAAGCGTAGCCTCAGTTCCCCTTCAGGAACTCGAGCTGCGTCGAAACGCTATGGGAACGCCCCTGCGTGACCACGCTCTGAACCACGTGTGAAATCTAGCCAATAGGCAAGCCGTGACGTCATAGACAGGCGACGTCGCGTAAACCAGGAAGCTACAAGATGGCTGTGCGGTGGTAGCGACATTAGCTTCTGCTAGTTCAGGTAAGCGCTTTGAGTGTGTTATCTGTGCAGTCATGAGCTTATATGCAGGCAAAATTCTGTCTGCGTGTCTCCTGCTTGCCGAGCTCCCGTTCCCCGGGGATTGCGCTCGTTTGGTGACGGTTCTTCCCCCGGTGCGTTCGCGGTGCTCCGTATTCTTCCTCCGAGGTGGGAGAATTTCAGAGAGCGCTCTCCGAGGTGAGCGCTCTCCCTCGAGGCTTTGGCTCTCGATGGTATCGGCTGTTAGCTTTTAGCCGTGTGGCTATGCGCTCCGGCTGCTAGCCGAGCTCCGTTCCCGGGAGAGCGCTCGTTTGGTATCGGTTCTTTTCGGTGTGTGTGACGCGGTGCTCTGTATTTCTTCCTCCGAGGTGGATGAAATTTCGGGATATTAGGGGAAGCATGCCTGGCGGCTGCTTCTTCTCCCGGTGCGGGCGGCGCAGCATTACATGTCTCTCTCTCCGAGGAGGTTGAGCTGGTGGATGCTGGCGAGCCTGCGGACTCCTCACAGCCTGTGCTGTATATGGAGCTCCTTGTGGTCGTGGCACGGGCCGGTCCGAGCTGGATTAGCTTGGCCGGTCGTGTGGCGGAGCAGCGCACGCCAGTGAGCTGGTTGTGCGTTCCTGCACTGTGTCACAGCCTCAGCGCCCCTGATCTGCGCACCGAGGTGTCTGGGTCCTGGGAGGCCCGTGGACGCGCATGCTTTTCCGATGTTCTTCGCTGTGCGCGAATGTTATTGGATCTGCGTGGTGCGGCTACGGACGTTGCCGCTTGTGGTGGAGATGCTAGCTGGCTATCTCTCCCGAGTGTTGCGTCTGTGACGGCTATCGGTTTGCCTCTGAGCGCCGCTTGGCTCTGGTGGGTGGCGCTGCGCGGCAGGTCAGGCTACAGGTTGCTTCCACACGATGAGTGTGTTGCAGGCATACCAGGCTGGCCTGCTATGGGGGATGATGCGAGCTTCCTTCTGAGCGTCATGGTGTCCCTCCTGGCCTGACCTGGTGACGCTGTGGGTAAGGGTGATTGCTGGCGGGTTCAGGAGGCCGCGGTGGCGTTTCAGTGGTAGTGCCTCGCTGCTCCGATGGAGCTGCTCAGCGGCAGCCGCGCCCTGGTACGTCCAGGCACAGCGAGATGGCCCGGTGAGAGAGTGTTGCCACCCGACTCCGCGGGGCGGTCCTAGGGGCCCCTGGCGACTCTCTAGGCCCGAGGAGGGGCTGGACGGCCTGAGGGTCGTCCTCGCCTCTGGTGAACGGGCTATGGTGCGTAGGCCTGATGGCTTGCATTTTGGAGGGCGGTGCGCACCTCATGCTACGGTGCTCGTCCCTCCCTGGCACCGCCGGGAGGCCGGTCTGTCGGCCCTGCCACAGGGTGTTCGGACGCTGCCTCCCTCTAGCGGTTAACTCCTTATTTCCGCCGACAGTTCGTTGCGGATGGGTGTCATCCGCCGCCTCTCAGGGGCTTCACGGCCGCAGCACGCTGCTCCTGCCGTTCGGGTTCAGGAGGTCTGTCTGTTGGCCCTGCCACGGTCGTGTTCAGGCGCAGCTTCTCCAGCGGTTTGCTCCCAGTATTCCGCCCGTATGATCGCTGCGGACGGGGGTTCCGCCGCCTCAGGAGGCTTCAACGGCCGCAGTACGCTGCTCCTGCCGTTTGGGTTCAGGAGGACTGTCTGTTAGCCCTGCCACGGGTCGTGTTCAGGGCGCAGCTTCTCCAGCGGTTTGCTCCCCGTATTCCGCCCGCGTGATCGCTGCGGACAGGGGGGGTTCCGCCACCTCTCAGGTGGTGTGGTCGGCTGCAGAGCAGCGCCCAGCCGCTCTGAGTGGGTCGGGGCCAGCCCCGAGGGGTTGGTTCTCCTGTGGAGACTTTCTGTCAGTCTTAGGGCTGCCTGGAGTCTCTCGGGGTCCTGCGACTGTGAAGAAGGGTTGCGCAATTCGGTTCGCATCTTCTCCTCCCCGGCTCGACGGGGTGTGTCCCGCCCTGGCGGGACCCGTGCAGGCCCTGGTCCTGGAACAGGAGTGCGCACACCCTGGGGAAAGGGGCCATCGAGGTGGTTCCCTCTCAGTTTGCGAGTCAGGCTGCTACGGCCCGTGCTTCGTTGTTCCGAAGAAGGACGGTGGGTTGCGTCCCATTCTGGATCTCTGCTACTTGAACCACTCACTTTTTGGGGCTCGGGTTCAGGTTTCTCGTTTAGAGAGGTCGTGTCTCAGGTCATGTCCAAGGACTGATTTGTCATACGCTAGATCTGGAGGTTGCATGCTCCCATGCAGCCGTCCTTCACCGCCGCACGGAGGTTCCTGAAGTTGCTTTCGGGCTAAGCTTACCAATATCGGTCCTTCCGTGCGGCCTAGCGCCTCACCCGTGCCTTCACAGAGTGCGTGAGCAGCACTGACCCCGCTGCGGCTTCAGGGCATCCGCGTTCTGTATTATATCAACGATTGGTTGATGGTGGCTCGTTAGACCACCTGGCGGTTTAACATTGAGGTGCTGTTCCGCCTGCATGAAGGTACTGGGGTTCGGTCTGGGACGCCGGGTTGTGTGTACTTTCCCAGCGCTGAGGGCCACTTTCGGCGTGGTGTGGGACTCGGCCGAGTTGCGGGCACGGTTGTCTCCGCCCGGTTTGTAGTCATCCTCACTGCAGTCAGGAGGGTAGGGGCAGGCCGCCTGGTCACTGTGAGGCAGTTCCAGAGGCTGCTGGGTCTCATGTCGGCAGTGTCCGCATGTGGCCCCTCAGTGGTGGCTCCGGGCAGTAGGTTCTCCCCTGAGGGAGTCTGTGTCATCACATCAAGGTCTTACGGTGTGCCCACGAGCCTTGGTTGCATGGTAGAACCTTACGTTCTGTCCCGAGGCCCCGTTTAGGGACTCCTTGTCGCCGCGTAACGCTAACGACGGGCGCTTCCATCACGGGGTGGGAGCGGTCATGAGTGGCCACTCCTCTCAGGGTCTGTGGAGCGGCCCTCGCCTCTTGTGGCACATAGGTTGCGGGAGGTGCTGGCAGTGTTGTTGGAGTTACAACTCTTTCTCCCAGTCCTTAGAGATCGCTATGTGTTGGTCCGCTCAGACAATGCTGCGGTGGTCTCGTACATCGCCCACCGGGGACCTCGGTCTCGCCTTGCGAGCAACGGCGCAGGGGTCCTCTTGTGGTCCCGGACGAACTCCTCTCATTTAGAGCGGTTACATCCGGGGCGGTTGGATGCCTGAGCAGGCGCCCTGTCGAGACAGTGGCTGCCGTGGGGCGGTCTTGGCGAGGCTACGCCTGTCGCCTTTCCCGATTGCGCTGCTCTCGGGAGTTCTGGGAAAGTTTTGCCGGTAGGGAGTCTGTCTCCTCCGGTAGCACCTGGTTGGCGGGCGGAACCCTGGTTCACCCTGCCCGGTGTTGTGGAGCCTGTGGCCCCTGAGGGGACACGGTTTGTATGACTGTTCTCTCTACCGAGGTAGTAGAGGCCCCTCTCCACTCCAGAGCTCCCTCCATGAGGAGGTTGTATGCCGCACGATGGCGACTGTTCGCGTCACGGTGTGAGCACCATGACTTGGACCCAGATGACTGCCGGTCGGTTCAGTTCTGGTGTTTTGCAGGTACAGTTTGCCGCAGGGTTAACCCCTTCGACCCTGAGGGTTTCCGTGTTCGCTGGGTAGGTCCCATTGGTGACACGTTTCCTCCGCGGCGCCCGGAGGCTGTGGCCCGGGACACGACTCGGAGTGCCTGTCTGGGACTTGGCAGTTGCCTCGTCCCACCTGGAGTTGCCCCCTGGCATGCCCAGAGTGTTCTTACACGGGGCCAGGTGCTCCCACACGATGTGTCGTGTTACAGGCATTCTGCCCTCCTCTATTATAGCCCCCGACCAGGGGTTACGAGACCCGGCTGTGTCCAGTGCGAGCACTGGGTGCTTATCTCCACAGGACGAGTCCTTGGGGGTGGTTGGTGCAGTTGTTCGGCTGCGAGTCCTGGTCCCCGCCCGATCGAGGTCAGGGCTCGCCCGCCGAGTGTGGCGGCCTCTGCGGCCGGGTGCACATGAGTGTCACTCCGGGACGTCTGTGACGCTGCGGGTTGGTCCACCCCGCTGGCCTTTGTCAGGTTCTATGGCCTCGACCTCAGAGCCACCCCGGGCTCCTCTGTCCTACGTGCTGGTGCCGAGGCCCTCACTCTTTGGCAGGGTCTGGTCAGTGTGGCGTGATTGGACACTCGTTCCCATAGCGTTCGACGCAGCTCGAGTTCCTGAAGGGCGTCTCAAGGTTCTGACGTAACCCTAGTTCCCCGAGGGAACGAGACGCTGCGTCTCCGTGCCACACTCCTGCATCCCGCGGCGCTACCTTCTCTTTGCAGAAGCTAATGTCGCTACCACCGCACAGCCATCTTGTAGCTTCCTGGTTTACGCGACGTCGCCTGTCTATGACGTCACGGCTTGCCTATTGGCTAGATTTCACACGTGGTTCAGAGCGTGGTCACGCAGGGGCGTTCCCATAGCGTTTCGACGCAGCGTCTCGTTCCCTCGGGGAACTAGGGTTACGTTCGTAACCTTGAGACGTTACCTTTTATCTCTATTGTTTCCAAGCTTTATTATTTATCTGACCACACCCACTGAAGTTCCTCTGACCACACCCAATAAAGTTCATTTGACCACGCCCACTAACGTTCCTCTGACCACACCCAATAAAGTTCCTCTGACCACACCCACTGAAGTTCATCTGACCACGCCCACTGAAGTTTATTTGACCATGCCTACTGAAGTTTATCTGAATATGCCTGGCGATGTGTTTATTACAATTTTGTGTCTTTTGGTAAATGTCCCCCTCTCAATGCTTTCGTTTGATAGCAAAAAAGCGAGTAAAGTTTTTCTTTTGTTTTTTTACATATTTTTAGAATAGAGCTGTTTTTTCAATCTCAGTTAGCTATATTGTTTTTATTAATAATTTTTGCTTTATTTAACCAGCTGCCATTTCTCTGGCTGAAAAAGAATCAAATCCAACTAATAAACCTCACTTCTGATATTTTATCTGTAAGAATTACAGATTTTTTTTAGAAATAAATAAAGTGTTGTAACAGACAGCATTAATTATACATGTCATACCTTGGACTAGCCTGCAGAGGGAGACTTCACAAAGCCAGGTAGGTTTATTCGGGTGATGCTGGATACCCAGGACTGGTACTGGGACACCTTTGTGTAGACACCAGGTGAGTTGCTATTAGCGCATCCTACACCCCAGCTCGTGATACCAACCTGAACCCAGACTGCACCCTGCTTAGTCACCATCGGACCTCCTGAGTCGCCCTTTCAGGAAGCAAAGAAAAAGAAATCTGTAGTTAAATTTTATTTATAAGTACATCAAGTAATAAAGCTAAATTGGCTGAGTAGGGCTGATCTGAGGAGCATACCTGGCAGGTGTCTTTACCTCCCTGTACCAGTCCAGCACATATCATGTTGTTGGTAATTACTCCTGGTCCCAGCTGGTTGTCACACTTAGTTTTGTCAATGACAGGAACCTGTGCTTCCTGCAACACACCAGGGGAAGGCAGCCATACTGTACACACACACACACACACACACACACAGTAGAGTAGTCATGAAACTGTGTTGTGCATTATCATATGTCTTAGTGTACTATCATGTCTGTGTTGCCTCCTGCCTCATCATTTTAGATTTATTTTCATAGTTAAATCTTCTTTACACTCTAATCACCATGTTAGCCCTTTAAAACAACTGCAGAGGAAACGATTCATCTAACGTTTCTTTCTCTCACTCTTCCTAGAAGTACAGTATGTGTAGACCTGCTTCCTTACTGTATCAGTGGTGGACACAATAAAAGGTCACTCTAAAATGTGCAGTTTTCTCACAGCACGATGCCACAGATGTTGCAGGTGTTGAGGGAGCGTGTGATCTGCATGCTGACTGCAGGAATGTCCACCAGAGCCGTTGCTTGTGAATTGAATGTTCATTTCTTTACCATAAGCCGTCTCCAAAGGCGTTTCAGAGAATTTGGCAGTACATCCAACTGCCTCACAAATGGTCACACCAGAAAATTACTGGTTTTTGGACCCCCGGTACAGTAAAACTGAACATTTTAGAGTGGTAAAGGAGAAGAGCTCACTATGAGTTTCTTTCTCATATAATTTCAGGTGTTTTTCTCTCTACATCCTCAACCTTTGAATATTAAATATCTAATTTATAATATAATTTTCTTTTTCAGTCCATTTTTTCTATCCCAGCTCTGCTTCTCTTAAACCCTGTCTTGAACACTTTTACCTGAGATGAACATTGCAACCGTTAGAGAGAAGATCTACATTAAGGCCATTTCTACAAATACAATTTTTTATTTTCTTTATTTTTTAACTTGATGCTTTTTGATGTTTCAATAAATGCGACATTTTTTAATTTGAAGTATTACATTAGCATTTTTAGTGGGTAATTTAACTACAGGTGAGGATTGAAAATCCACCCCCCTGTAAAGTGGGGACTGGCAGAAAAACGTTTGAGAACCACTGGTCTACATGATAAGCACCACACTAGCGTATAAACTAGTTGATACCACCTTGTATATTTGCTATTTTCCTCAAATACTGGCCTAACAGTCTGTAGGCAATAGCAGGGAATTCTCCTTGTTTTTTTAAATGTACAGAAAAAAGTGGATAGGAATGCTAATTACCTCCTACAGAAATATCTCCCCAGCCTGTGATCCAGCACCTGGTTCCAGAAGGAAAACTGCTTCCTCGACCAGCCAGACACACGGGTCTGATGTAGCTGGTGAAGGTCACAGAGGAGCTCAGAAGCAGCAGGGTGATATCATTATCATTAGTGATGCTGTTGTACCCGGGGTGCTGGACAATCCTGATGACACGTCTGGAGATTTGATTGGCGTTAAAACCCTCCTGACTCTGCTTCCCCAAATACACAACCAAGCCAGTGGTGTTGGTGCCAATGCTGGACAAAGAGTAGAGATGTTCAGTAATTTGTTCATCCAGCTCACTGAATGTAGTGTCATGTAAACGAGAGTTATATTAACCTTTCAAAACAGTGTGCTGCAGTCATTACCCAGTCGCTGTTAATGAGGGATCCTCCACAGAAATGTTCACCGTATCGCTGGCTATGTAAACTAACCTGCCACGGCCATGCCCCTGGCAAGGCGTTCCGTCCTCCAACGATACGGGAGTTTAAAGGTGCACGGCCACATACTGAGGAAAGAAAGGAATCTGACTGTGTTTTTATTTTTAATAATACAGTTTTGAAGACAAACACTGAGAGGAAAACCAAAGGAGGAACTTACTGCTTGACTGGCCGTGAGAACCTGCAATGAAAGAGGAAGAAAACAAAAAAATTGATCATGAATGGGTGTTGGTTTTCTGTTCCCAGTGGCACATGGAACACTGCTCAGTGGGGTTCAACTAATCCATGCTTTGAAATGTGTTTTCTTGGTATTTAAAAGATTATTTGTTTAGTTATGCCTTTTGTAAGCAGGTGTTTCTAAGGCGTGAACAGATCTAAAGGTTGCTGGTTATCAGGTTCTCATTCCATGGAAACTTTGATGCTGCTGAGGAAAGCTTCACACAGACAACCGAAAAAAAAAAAAAAAACATTTGAGAGTATTACGGATGGCAAACACAGAAACCATGAAGATGATTTTGTACTGAAACTTCTACTAACAGTGTTGCACTCAAATCAACAGTTTATAACCTCAGTGTTGAAGATGAGGATGAGTTCCTTGAGAATCCTTTAGAGGAGTTTTTTTCTCCTCACCACCATCATGTCTGTCTCTTGTATTAGTGATAGACGTATATGAATAAATAAATGTATTTAGAAATTGGTATCTTCAATTAATTAGTTTGTTTTTAAAACTTCCTTGTTAAGTTCATTGTAAGTGTCATGGAAAAGTCTAAAAAAAAAAACCTATTCTGTTCGGAACTAAAAATACTTTACTTGCATTTACAGCATTCAGAAGAGTTCTGTTATAATTTACAATTATGAGGTGATATCAAAAAGTTTCAAGACGAAATCGCAGACCGTCACACAGGTCCCAGTGTACACAGACTAGTGTTTTTTGTCACAGTGATTTATAAAAGTCGGTGCTCCCTGTGGCTGTGTGTGCAGCCGTGTGCTGCCATCTTTTGGCGTGTTACAAAACTAGTCTCGAAAATGTTTATACCACCAACCTTCCAATCAGAAGTTCACAATCTTAACCACTGGTCTAACAAACTTGCTGTGTGTGTGTGTGTGTGTGTGTGTGTGTGTGTGTGTGTGTGTGTTCCAAAATATATGCAGCTTTTTTTTCCAATCTCAAATCAAACAGCAAAAATGTTTTTTTTTGTTTTTTTACAATAGTTAATTGTTTTGTTTTATCTTAATATTATTTATTTTATTAATCTCTCTGGCTTATTTATTTGCTATGTAATGGCAAATTCAGTTTCTTAAAAATAAAAAGAGTAATTATTTTTTCTTATTATTATTAATGTCCCATCTTAAAACGTACTTTTTTAGGGTAGCTTTTATGTGACTTCTTTGTCTGTTATGTATTGAGTTTTTATTTTTTGTATAGTTAGTTTTAGTTTTTGTATTATTATGTGTATCTTTTAATTTTATCTGTTATGTCAAGCGCTTTGAGAAACTCCTTTTAAAGGCGCTATACAAAATAAAGGTTATTATTATTATTATTATATTAATGTAATTTTTCTAAATATTATGTCATCTTTATTATTATTTTATGTATTAATTAATCTTTTTATTTTTTAAACATTTATTTTATTATTTAATTTGTAGTGTTGTCAATCAATTAAAATATTTAACTAAGGGAGCAGCAGTATGGTTTCATGCCGAGGAAGAGCACCACAGACACATTATTTGCTTTGAGAATGTTGATGGAGAAGTATAGAGAAGGTCAGAAGGAGCTGCATTGTGTGTGTGTGGATTTAGAGAAAGCGTAGGACAGGGTGGAGAGAGGAGTTGTGGTATTGTATGAGGAAGTCTGGTGTGTCAGAGAAGTATGTGAGGGTGGTGCAGGACATGTATGAGGACAGTGTGACAGCAGTGAAGTGTGCAGTAGGAACGACAGACTGGTTCAGGGTGGAGGTTGGACTGCAGGAGTTCAGGTAGCTGGGGTCAACAGTGCAAAGTAATGGAGAGTGTGTTAGAGAAGTGAAGAAAAGAGTGCAGGCAGGGTGGAGTGGGTGGAGAAGAGTGATAGCAGGAGTGATTTGTGATTTGTGTATCTGTGAAAGTGAAAGGAAAGTTTATAGGACTGTGGTGAGACCTGAGATGTTGTTTGGTTTAGAGACAGTGGCATTGAGTAAAAGACAGGAGGTGGAGCTGGAGGTAGCAGAGCTGAAGATGATGTATGGATTAGAGACAGTGGCATTGAGTAAAAGACAGGAGGTGGAGCTGAGGTAGCAGAGCTGAAGATGTTGAGATGTTTGTTGGGAGTGACGATGGACAGGATTAGAAATGAGTTTATTAGAGGGACAGCGCATGTAGTACGTTTTGGAGACAAGGTGAGGGAGGTGAGATTGAGATGGTTTGGACATGTGCAGAGGAGGGACATGGGGTATATCAGTAGGAGAATGCTGAGGATGGAGACACCAGGAAGGAGGAAAAGAGGAAGACCAAGGAGGAGGTTTATGGATGTGGTGAGGGAAGACATGCAGGTAGTTGATGTGAAAGAGGCAGATGTAGAGGACAGGGGGGGATGGAGACGGAGGATCTGTCCTGGAGACCACATTCTTATCTGTTCTAAACATAAATTAATACTTTTCAAATTTTTTTATACATAAAAGCATAAATATGGATGCTTTATGCAAATGGATGTTTATAATAATAATAATAATAATAATAATAATAATTATTATTATTATTATAATCTTTATTTTATATAGCTCTTTTAAAAGTATCATCTCAAAGCACTTTCCAAGCATAGAAGAAAAGAAAAAAAAAAAATAATAAAATAAAATATTGACAAATAATAGTACTAATAAGAAAAATAAGAAGAAAAATAAGAAAAATTAAAGAAGTAAATAAATATTACACAGTACATGCAAATAAACAAATAAAAGCACAAAAAAAATGTTTTAAGAGCAGATTTTAAAACACTAAAAGACTTGGCCGGTCTAATCTCAGTGTGGAGAGAAAATCATACCAACTCAACATCGTGCATGAAGACAAATATTCTTGAAAATATTTAAAAGTAACATTCACATTGTGAAAATTCATATATATACACACACATATATATATATATATCTACACACACTGTATATATACTGTATATATGTTTACACAAATGCTGCCTGAGCTGATCTTAGCTGAGTGTAAGCCATTCACGTGTTGTTTGCGTGATGCTCGATGTTTCGCAGTGCAAGTTATCACTTATAATGCAAGTTACATTTTAATAAACATTTTTACTCATCCTGCCAAGCATTTGTAAAACACATTTCTCCCAATCCAAGGTTCCACTGTACATAAATCATCAAGACACCAAACGAAACTTTTGCTATGTTTCCGCAGGAAAGGGTTTAATTGCCGGACGTGTTGCATCATGGCAGATTTTAGTGCTGATTTGAGACTCGGCGCATCAGTAAAACAAATGTTTAGTGGTTAAAAATTATTTATTAGTCCAGTTTATTATTTTTAAATTTGAGTAAAGAAAGGACGTCAGGATTAGAAGTGTGTTTCTTTGGAGGTTTTAATTTTGCCTCTTTTATATTTATTAATTTATATATATATTTTTAAAATGATCAAACAGAAATGTGCGCTGCATTTAATCATGCGTAAAATTAGTGCATTCAAAAAAGCGTTAAAGTGTTATTAGCCTTATATTTTTCTGTTGTTTATCTTTTCAATAATTAATAAAATACATACATTTATTGCATTTATATTGTTTATTATTAATTCGATATTAAAAATTATTATTTTATGTTTTTGTTCATCTCTATTGGTTTTTTTAATTCACAGTACACATTTTTAGTTGAATAATTTTGCCAATAATTAATAAAATAAATGTATTATTATTATTATTATACATTATTATATTAGTCCTTAAACAGAGCGAAAGAACAGCATATGAGATTCAGCACTGTAATAAATTACATTCAGCAAATATTTTTCTGAAGCCATGTGTGAAGGTTGATTTCTAGGCAAGAGAACAGGAGATGCACTCTTATTTAGTATTTTTATCTCTATGTACGTATTTGTTTTTAGTTAATAAATCTAATAAAGTAATGAATGAGTCTTATTAGTGAAATCACAAATGTCTTACCTTGTACAAGTAAAATCAGAGCCACAATCACACACCGCAACCTCAGCATTTCTGCACTCATGGCACTGCACTGTTTTTTTGCCTCATCATGCCGTCTTTTATAATCGCTCGGGTCACTAGTCACTGGTTGGACAGGAATTTCAGGTGTAAAGGTGTGAATGGACGGCTGGGGAACATATTGGGAAACTTTGGTGATAAACAATAGATTGTAACTGAGTGAATATCAGTGTATAGAGTTTTATTACAATACTTTATTCATCAGTGTTTTACAAAATGAAGGCAATGAAGAGAAATAAGTAGAATAGAGTGAGTGGAATATAATGAATGCACTGGGTTCTTCATGGAGAACAGTCACAGAGAACCTCAAAATGTAATATATTTAATATATAAGCAGAAGTGAATATGAATTTTACATTCATAACTTTATTCCCAGTGAGTAAGTCAGTGGTTATTTCCTGAGATGACATGAAGAAACCTTGATGAAATCAGACTCACAATGGAGCCCATAGTCATCTGGAAGACACCTGATAGCGCAGTTATAAAGAATTTCCTTTCTCTAACTTTGTCATATGCTCCAGGAGTGCAGTTGTGTAACCCAGGAAGTTTGGTTGAGTTTCAACATTAAGTTCCTGAAGTTAACTGTTCATTGATGGAGACTTGAGAGCAAAAGCTGTCATTATGATTACATTATGATTACATGAAAGTGTTTAGCATTCACAGTATCTTCAGGCTGTTCGTGCGAAACCATTTACTGCAGCAAATGTGTAGAACTCCATCCAGAAGTTGGCCATCAGGAAGGATCAAGCAAGTCTAGAGATCAGAAGTAGACAGGATCATTGGTATATCAAGAACATATGTTTTTGAAAGAGAATACAAGAGGAACATGTATTCACTGTCATGAAAGAGTTCTAGAGAGCAGGTTGACCAGAGAGTAAGTAGGAACTCCAGGAGATGAGCTACAACAGCACAGCAGCATAACCAGGGTTGGGCAAAGATACAACAAAATGTATTTTAAATTAAATATATAATACCTTAACTTTAAGTGTATCGAAAGAGACTAAATTACAGCAGCCACACCATGTATCTATATAAACTACTGTATTTTTGTAAAATACTAAATACTTTTGCAAGGAGCCAAGCATTTCTTCACAAACCTTCCATCAATTACTGTCTCAGGCGGAGTCACGCAATAAATCTGACATATGCGACCAGATCAAATATTCGGATACAAGATCCCTGTGATCTCCCACATGAAGGATAGTTTAAAAGTAACCAACAATTCCATGTTTAACTGAAATAATCATAATTATATCCTAATTTAGTTACTTGGTGTTTGGTAACGAAGAGCTGCTTTACATCAGTAACACTGACTCAACTTTCCATCACCACCTTCTTCCATATGGATTCATTTTCTGTTCTGATCTCAACAAGTCTGGGCAAAATACTGAGTATGCACCAATCAGAGACCTCATTTTTATGATTTCATCATGTAGAACTTCTTACAAAGAATTTTACAGTATTTTAAAACTACAAGACACCAAAGTATTTTGATTCGAAATATGGAGCCATTTTCCATCGACCTTCTAAAATACAAATGACAAAATCTTATTTTATATTCTAAACACATGCATCATAAATACTGCCCATCCCTGAGCATAATTAACACTTGAAGGAGCAGTAGAACAACAAACCTGAGTGAAGCTGTGAGAGCTGGGAGTGAACATTGTTATGGTTATGGTGGGGCTTTATAAGAGAACGATCTGCACTGGCTGTAGTTTTCATTTTTCAAGGTACCAACAAATAACCTGCACCCTTTGGTCAAAGTAGGTGCTGTATATTGTAATAGACCAACATGTTACTCAGGTATTGTAATGCAAGACCATTTAGTGCTTTATACCTCAATAGGAGTATTTTATAATCAGTGTTAGCCAGAGGTGCAAGACCGATAATATATATTATATATGATGATCAAGAATATCAGTTCTTTACTTTACTTGATTCCTAGGAGATACACTATATTGCCAAAAGGTTTGCAGACACCTGGTCATGAGTATAGTTTGTGCTTTTTGAGCATTGCATTCTACATTTAGTCCAACTTTGCTCTCAGAATGAGCTTCTCTCTTCCACTCTCAAGATTAATTGGAGATTTTTCAACTACAAGGGTGTTATTAGTCAGATACTGATGGAGGTGAGAAGGTGACGAGGTCTGGGATGCAGTCCGTGTTCACATTGATTCATGTTTAACAGGGTTGGAGCTCTATAACAGGCCACTCTTCTTCTCCAAACCATTAAAAAGCAGATCTTCATGGAGCTTGCAAACAGGTTTGGGTTTCAAGTGAACACAAAATTTCGTTATACCACATCCAAAGACGTCCTGTATAATTGTGTGCCTCCAGCTTTGTGGTAACAGTTTGGAGAAGAATAATGTATGGTAGGAAAGGTCAAAATATATACAATATTTACAGTTTTTCTCAGTTGCATTGAAACTTTTCTTAAATCATCCTTAATATTTGTGAGTGCATTTCTCAAAACAATTTGTACAAACAGAACACATTGGATTTCTTGCAAAAGTTTATACTTTTCTCAAAATCCTCAGTTCATCTCTCAAAAGTAAGTATTTGTCTGAATAATCATCTCATTCCTGTCAGAATAACACGTCTTTTTTTGTCATTGTTCACAAACAAGATCACATAGTCACGATGTTTAGGCATGTTGTCAGTGTGACGCTGCACAGTCTCAGTATTTCCTGATGGAAACTATGGTTTGGTTTACAGTGATTAAAAATGCATGAGGTTGAATTTCTTCTGTATGACATCTATGAATCAGCACAAATAGATTTATGTGATTAATTATTTTTATATTATTATTGCAAGAGCCCAGGCAGCATTTACACGTTTACTGTACTGTGTTACAGTTTTTTCTCTCAGTCGCTTTAAATACACCTAAATGTGGCTTCCTGGAAACCCATTATTCTTGTGGATTTTTTCAGTAAGATGAGATGGAGATATCTGAAAAGCACTGATGTTGAACTTGTACCTAATCAGACACAGGAAGATTTTCATTATGAAGCAAATGATGCTCAAAAGATGTAAAAGCAAAAACCGTTAGTTTCTCTGCCTCCCATGTTCTCCTTTAAACCCACTAACTAGATCTTAGCATTAATATAGGATACATAACTCAAATGCTGTTTAATTCAGTATTCTGATTGGCCAGAAAGTTTTGATTGATTTCCTTTTCCAGCAAGGGTAATATTCATTATGAATGTCATTTATGAAAGAAGTTTTCAGTGTCATGTGTGTTTGGGGTCATTTTCATGTAGAAAGGTGAACCTTTGGCCACTCTGAGGTCCTGGGCTCTGTGGATGATTTTATTCAATAGTACTTTGCTCCATTCAGCTTTCTCTTAACCCTAACCAGTCCCCCAGTCCCTGCTGCAAAAAAACAACCCCACAGCATGATGCTGCCACCACCATGCTTTACTGGTGGGATGGTTTTGGGCAGTAGATTGAGTGTTGATTGAGATTGAGAATTTAGCGTAGATTAATTATTAAAAATATCTATTTAAGTGATTGTATTATCAGGCTGCAACATCACAAAATTTAAAAATGTTTAACATTAACACACACACTCTGGTTTACTGTTTACATAAGGGATATACTTCACTGAAGTCAGACCCTCAACTATCAAATGACAAATCTATATACAAATGTCCTCATGTAATCTGTAGGGACACTGACCACACCCAGCCCATGTGGGTGTGAGGGGTTTACTTAACATCCAGAAGAACAAAGAACAAAGGTGTACATTGTACAGTATTGTATTATTTACAATGTTCTCATGAATATGTAATGAAAAGTAAATGATGTCATTATTAAAATCAGTGCATATGAAAGTAATTTATGTTATTGTCTCATAACGCGTTTCTGTCTTTCCTTCATGTTCACTCGTGATGTTTCTGACTCTTGACTTTTTTTTAACTTTATTCTCCTGTAGTTACTGTGGTGAAGGAAAAACTCCCTGAGATGCAGAAGGAAGAAACCTTGAGAGGAACCAGACTCAAGAGGGAACCTCATCCTTATCTGGGTGCCACAGAATGTCCTTTAATTACAGATCTTAAGTTGCCGTGATGGTGTTTAGAAAAGTCCTGAGTCAGTGTAGCAGAATGTTGATATTAACTACAGTCCAAATCCATCCTTAAAGCTCCTGTTCTTAATCCGTAATTTCATTGAACCCCAGGGTGTTGATGAGAAACCTTCCCAGCTGTCATCCAGCTTAAACACTTCCGGCATTGCCACCTCCATCACCAAGGAACCGCCCCCTTGCAACCTGCTACACAGAAATGGCGGACAGTTTTTAAACACATATAAGGATGCCAGAAACCTCCAATCGGTGCCAAATTGTCTTCAAGGCTTGCCCTGATTACACTCCAGCGTTTTTCCCTTGTTTAATTTAACTTTCTGTTACTGACCTGCTTCCGCCTGACTATTCTGCTCTAGTTCCCGAGATGAATCGGAATCGGCTGTCTGAATCGGCTCTCCTTGCACTCTGCGCGCTCACATTTCTGGCGCGTCTCTTCCTGCTCCCGACACCGTCGCGGCATCCGCCTTGGATCCTAAACCCGAATAGCTGACAAAACAATCTGGCCAACATGGATCATGTGGATGTACCTGCCTTTAGCACTGCTCTAATTGCTGTGTCTCACCGACAAGCGGTGCAAGAGCACCTGATTCAAAACCTCTCTCCAGGCGCGCAGGAAATCATGGGATTCTTGCTCACACATTTTGCTGGGATCTGGATTCTCTGATCTCCTTGGCTACACGCATCATGTAGTGCATAAGAGAGCACCACTGGGAGCGTCGTTACTCCGCTCAGGCTCTTGACCCTTACTGTCCTTCCCCTACACGCAGTTCCCCACCTCTTGCTTCAGGTGCCGTCACCCGCTCTCTCTTTCTCTCTGCTGCAGGCCATGGTGATAGGACACCACCACCTGACCCCCACCGAGAGGAGAGACGTCGGTTGCTGGGTCTATGCCTCTACTGCGGAGGTAAAGGGTACATGGCTGCATCCTGCCCAGTAAATGGCACGGTTTGTTGATGAAGTCAAGTCAAGTTTATTTCTATAGCCCTTTTTATACAGACCTTGTCTTATAAATTCTGTAAAGCTGATTTAAGAGTTAAGGTGAACGGTGTGCATTTATCCTTGATGAGCAGCCATGGCGACTGTGGCAAGGAAAAAACTCCCTTAGATGTTATGAGGTAGAAACCTTGAGAGGAACCAGGCTCAAAAGTGGAACCCATCCTCATTTGGGTGACATCAAGTGTGTGATCATAAATCTTTTAACAATACAGAACACTGGAGAGAGAACTAATATGAGCACTGAAATGTAAGATTATGAGTAATGTTCTTTCTACAGGAGAATGAAGGAGGGAGCACCCATGAGCCCCTCTTCCCCCACTCTCTCCAAACCCACCATCTTAGTCCTTTGGCTGCCTTCGTCGACTCAGGGGCCGACGCAGAGTTCATCGACCTCAAGCTTGCCAAGCAACTACAAGTCCCCATGGAACCCCTACCCGAAGCTCTGATAATCAGAGCTTTTGATGGCAGCTCCCATCATGCTCCAGGGTTGTGTTCTGAGCCCCCTGCTTTATTCAATTTACACATATGACTCTGTGGCCACATCCAACTCCACCACCATCATCAAGTTTGCTGACAACACTGTTGTGGTGGGTCTGATTTCCAACAACGATGAGACGGCCTACCTACAGGAGGTTAAAAACCTGGAGAGATGGTGCCAGGAGAAAACCTTCTCCTAAACGTCAGCAAGACTAAGGAGTTGATTGTGGACTTCAGCACGAAGCAGGAGCAGTCATACCAACCGCTAAACATCAGCGGGACTCCAGTGGAAAGAGTGGACAGTTTCCGGTACCTGGGTGTTCACATCACACAGGATCTGTCTTGGTCCTGTCACACCAACAGCCTGGTGAAGAAGGCCCGGCAGCGTATGTACCATCTGAGACACTTAAGGGACTTTAAACTACCCTCTCAGGTGCTTAAGACTTTCTACACCTGCACCATTGAGAGCGTTCTGACGGGTAGCATCACTTCCTGGTTTGGGAACAGCACCATGCAGGACAGGCGAGCCCTCAAGAGGGTGGTGCGTTCAGCTGAACGTACCATCCACACAGAGCTCCCTGACCTGCAGGACATCTACAGCACGCGGTGCAGGACCAGAGCCAGGAAGATTGTGAAGGACCTCAGCCATCCCAACAATGGACTCTTTTCTTTGTTGCGTTCAGGGAAACGCTTCCGCTCCCTGAAAGCAAACACAGAGAGAATGAGGAGGAGCTTCTTCCCGCAGGCTATTCAGTGTTTAAACCAGGAAACACCCAGGATCTAAAAACTGGCCCACTCTCTCCATCATCACACTTCTCTCTGTACATATCTAACCTTTTGCACCACGACACTTTAAAGACTTTACTTGCACAGCAAAGTGCACTTTATATTTATTTTATTTTATACCACACCATACTACACATGGACACTTTATGGACACTTTACACCACACCATACCGCACACGGATACTTTATGGACAACCCACCACAAAATTGCCTATTGTTTACACTTTGTTACACATTGTTTACTGTTTACTGTTTCACTGTCTACTGCCATAAGAATTGTTTTGTATATACATTTTTCTCTTTGTTTCACATATGTGAAACAAAGAGAAAAATGTATATACAAAACAATTCTTATGGCAGTAGACAGTGAAACAGTAAACAGTAAACAATAATAAAACTATAGAAAATAAAATATAAGAATATAAAGATATAAAAGATATATAAAGATATATGTATATATCTTTATATATCTTTTATATCTTTATATTCTTATATATTATTTTCTATAGTTTTTTATACTTTATTCTTTATTTATCTGCCTTCTTTTCTTTTTCCCCATCCTATTCCCTCATGCCGGACCGTCGTATAAAGCAATTCACTGCATGTCGTACCCTGTATGTATGTGTATGTGATGAATAAAATTTGATTTGATTTGATTTGAGTAAGGCCTTGGCTACCTCCCTGCCTCTCCTGACCGACACTTTGACTGTACCATTGAGCTGCTTCCCAGAATCAGTCCCCCACGGGGCCGACTGTATCAGTTAACATCCCCAGCGAGAGCAGCCATGAACCAATATATTTAGGAATCCCTGGCAGCAGGTATCATCCAACCATCCTCCTCCCTAGCTGGGGCAGGGTTCTTCTTCCTAGAGAAGAAAGATGAATCCCTACGCCCATATACCGACTACTGGGGTCTTAATGCCATCACTGTTTGGAACCGCTACCCCTTGCCCCTTATGGCCTCGGCGATTCGAGCTCCTGCATGGTGCCAAGGTCTTTACTAAGCTGGATCTACTCAACGCATACCACCTGGTACGGATCAGGAAAGGGGGACGAATGGAAGACCACCTTTAATACCCCAGCCGGTCATTACAAGTACCTCATCATGCCGTTTGGCCTAACTAACGCCCTGGCTGTCTTTCAGGCACTGCTCCAAGGTTCTCTGAGATATGCTCAATGGCTTCGTATTTGTCTATCTAGATGATATCCTGGTCTTCTCCCATTCCATGGATAAACAAGTCCGGTGGGTGCGTCAGGTCTTGGAGAGACTTCTCAAAAATGTCCTGATGTCCTCCCTCCCTTCCTTTGGGGCCCTGAGGCTGAGGAGGCGTTTCTCTAGCTTAAACGGTGATTCACTGAGGTACCCATCCTCATCTTTCCCGAACCAGCCCGGCAATTCGTAGTCAAAGTCGACGACTCTAATGTAGGGGTAGGGGCAGAGCTCTCCCAGGTCTGCCCTGAGGATAACCTCCTGCATCCTTGTGCCTTTTTCTCCTTGCACCATAGCTCCTTGGAACGTAACTACCCGGTGGGTGAGAGGGAGCTCCTTGCTGTCAAACTGGCTTCGGAGGAGCAACCTTGAGTTTCTCCAATCGGCTAAATGACTCAACCCCCGATTGGCCAGATAGGGCCTTTTCTTTGGCCGCTTCCGGTTCTCTCTCTCATACTGGCATGGGAGCCTAAACAACAAGCCTTACGCACTATCTTGAGTTCATGCCTTGGAGGAGGAGGAGGAGCCATGCCCCGAGACCATCCTTCCCAAATCTATGTCGGTTCGCACCCTCAGTCTCGCATTGGAGGAGCGGGTCAACAAAGCCCCGTCCCGATGTTATCCATTGGTGTCACAACTCCTTGTTCTTCTTTCACTCTGGTCAGCCACGCACTTTGTCAAGACATGCTTCTGGTGGCCCACCATAATAAGGGACACCCAGGACTTTGTTGCAGCCTGCCCTGACTGCACCCGACACAAGTAAGCATTCTGGACTAACTGTCCGGTGACGTCAGTTCCTGTTTCCTTTTGTTGAACTGTTTGCCGGGAATTTTGTTTGTATCAGTGTTTTAAATTTTTTACAGTTCGTTTTTTCTCTCTTTCATCGCTTTAAAATATCAAAATATCGTTTTGATTTCCTGCATCCCTTACTTTCCGTTGGCTCCGTCTCATCTATTTTGCTTTTGGAAGAGCGCTTTTTTCCCTGTTTGAGAGTTTGAAAGCAGTGAGTGGAGGCCATTCCCACCAGAACTACGAACACACACTAAAGTAATCACATTAAGGTACGTAATTTCTCTGCTATGGCGAACATCCAGTTCATTCAGTGTGTGAAGTGTGACATGTTTAGTCAGTCCTTCTCCGTTGTTAGCGATAGTTTTATCTGTGACAATTGTAAGCTAGTTTGCTATTTGACAGAGAAGATCTTAGCATTAGAGGAGCGCATCCAGAGTCTAGAGTGAAGTAGTGAGTGCGAGAGCAGTCCAGGTTCTGCAGGGAAAGTCTGGATGCCCTAGGTGAAGTTAGCATTCCCCCGAATCCGGCATTAGAGCCCTTGCAGCGGGGCAAATGGGTGACGGCTCAGCGGCATACTCGCATAGCCAAAGCTAATGCTAAGGCTTGCCCACGGGAGCACCATTCCTCTCCGCTTCACGTGTCCAACAGGTTTGCTCTCCTCAGTGAAGCACCCACTGAGAAACCTGAAAGAGCTCTGGTTTTAGGAGACTCCGTTCTGAGGCACGTGAAATTAGCTAGACCTTTAGGGGCACCAGCAGCACAGGTTATGTGTATACCGGGAGCCAGGCGCCGGACATAGCAGGTCAGCTTAGATTCTTAGGAAAGCACAGGTTCTCTAAGATACTTTTTCACACAGGAGCTAATGATATACGCCTTCGACAGTCAGAGGTTACTAAGAGTAATATTATAGAGGTGTGTAAATTAGCGAAGGCAATGTCTGATGCAGTAACATGCTCTGGCCCCATCCCAGTGCGACGTGGCGATGTAGCCTACAGCAGGTTATGGTCGCTAAACTGCTGGATGTCCGAGTGGTGCTCCAAAAACAATGTGGGCTTCATTAATAATTGGAGCATTTTTGAGGCAAGGCTGGCCTGTTAGGGCAGGACGGTGTCCATCCCACCCGGGAAGGTGCTGCTCTCATTTCTTGTAGTATTGGTCATAGTCTCAGAACAGCACTAGTTAACAAGTGACTGTCTAGAGCCAAGGCCAGGGAGCAGACAGACAGGCTAAACCGACCGTCTGCTAGCTGCACAGAGTCGTCACTTTTAGGATCCGCCAAATTGAGACTGTGTCTGTCCCCCGAGCGAAACCAAAATATAGGAATTCTCAGAAAGTCTGTTTTAGTAACCTGATTAACATTAAATTAAATAGGACTGAATGCACAGCCAGCACCTCTGATCTAAAGATAGGATTGTTAAATATTAATAATAATCTAAACGTCACACAAAAGACTAAACACAAATGTAAAACTTTTGAAGTTCTTATCACCAGCATAAAATATTCAGTGTCTGAATTCAGTGTCTGAATTTGCAGATTTCATCATTAATTTAGCTACTTCTTTAGACAAAGCATTAATTATTGGTGACTTTAATATTCATTTTGATAATCAGGAAGACTCCTTAAGAGCAGCAGTTGTGTCCATTCTAGATTCAGTTGGAATTAATCAGAATGTTATAGGACCCACTCATAGTGGTGGACACACTCTTGATTTGTTGTTAACATTTGGATTAAAAATAAAAAAAAGTCATAATTCCACAGTCTAAAGCTATTTCAGACTATTCCATTATCTCATCTCTTTTAAAATCTGCCTCAGTCACTGCATTTCTACCTCACCACGTTACCGTGTTAAGCGTACTTTCACGTCAGCTACAGCAGCGCGTTTTATCAATAATCCTCCAGAAATTACAATATTAGATAGATCTCCGTCAGACCCCGCAGAGCTCGACTGGGCCACTGAACACCTAGAATCAACGTTACGTTATACTCTAGATGATGTAGCTCCCCTTAAGACCAAAATGATCAGGGCGAAAAAATTAGCACAGTGGTATAATGATCATACACGCACCTTAAAACAGACCACTCGAAAATTAGAACATAAATGGCGTCAAACAAAATTAATAGTATTTCAAATAGCATGGAAGGAGAGCCTCCTAAACTATAGAAAATCTCTTAGTGCTGCTAGATCAGCATATTTCTCCACCCTCATAGAAAATAACAAGCATAATACTAGATTTTTATTCAGCACGGTAGCAAAATGAACAGGGAATAAAAGCACTGCACTCACATACACACCATCGATAGGTAGTAATGATTTCATGAACTTTTTTAATAATAAAATTTAAAACATCAGGCAAGAAATCCAGACGGTTAATATAAATCCAAATTATTTTACAAGTAACCCTGTAGACAGCAGTGTCATTATAGCAGACAATCAATTACAAAGCTTCACTCCTATTCATGAGAGTGACTTCATTTCATTAATCTCCTCATCAAAATCATCAACCTGCATTCTCCATCCCTCGCCTACGAGTTTCTTTAAACAGATCATTCCAGAGGTAATTGAACCTATTTTAAAAATAATAAACTCTTCCATTAGCACTGGTTTTGTACCTAAATCCTTCAAACTGGCAGATATCCACCCACTAATTAAGAAACCTGACCTTCACCCATGTCAGCTGTCCAACTACAGACCAATATCAAATCTCCCCTTTATATCCAAAATTCTAGAAAAGGTTGTAGCACAGCAGTTCTGCTCACACCTACTTATGAATAACATTTTTGAAATGTATCAGTCAGGATTTTGGCCTCATCATAGCACAGAGACGGCGCTAGTTAAGGTGGTAAATGACCTGTTATTGGCCTCTGATCAGGGTTTTGTCTCCTTACTTGTTTTGCTCGACCTTAGTGCAGCTTTTGACACCATTGATCACACTATACTACTTGCTAGACTTGAGAACGTTGTTGGAATAAAGGGAACAGCTCTCTCTTGGCTCAGGTCTTATTTGACTGATCGCCATCAGTTTGTTAATGTAAATGGTGAGTTCTCCACACTCTCTGAGGTAAAGTTTGGTGTTCCTCAAGGATCTGTCTTAGGCCCTCTGCTTTTCTCTTTATATCTGCTGCCTCTTGGTGAAATTATTTATAAACATGGGATTCGCTTCCACTGCTATGCTGATGACACACAGCTGTATATTTCAGCAAAGCCAGATGAGTGATCAGCTTAACAATGTTGAGAAGTGTGTAAAGGACATTAGACAGTGGATGCTTGATAACTTTCTTCTGCTCAATTTAGATAAGACGGAAGTACTTTTACCACATGCAGCTAGAAGCAAACTTACCGAATACGTAGCATCTCTGGACTATGTTTCTGTTTCAGCATGTACACCTGTCAAAGACCTTGGTGTGATTTTTGACCCGAATCTTTCCTTTGAGGCTCACGTGAATAATATCACCAGGATCTCCTTCTTTCACCTTAGAAATATTGCCAAATTTAGAAATATGATGTCGTTACAGTATGCAGAAATACTAGTTCATGCTTTTGTTACTTCTAGATTAGACTACTGTAACGCTTTACTGTCTGGCTGTGCAAATAAGTGCAGAAATAAGCTTCAGTTTGTGGTATATTGGTGCAACTGTTACAGGTATTACGGTATTTTGATAGCACGCATGCACTGTGTGTTGTCTCTTTAGCAGACTAGAAGTTAGAGGGAAAAACAGTAAAGACTGCAAATGACATACCTCCGTGTCTCTCTCTCTCTTCATTTCCCATAAAAACACTACAGTGGCGACGAGGAATTGGATTCCACAGTGACGGAAAGTAAACGTGCAAGTGAATTTGCATTACTAGAGTAACAGTTTGCCTGTTATAGAAGCAACTGGAAATCAGAAGTTTCAAGCCGTTAGCTGTCCGTGATAGAGGAAGCTAATCAGTCGGCAGCTCTAAAAAAAAAAAAAAAAAAAAAAAAGACCGGAAGACTGACATCTAGTGGCCGTCGTTAGTACTTCATGGAGAAATCGTAAGTACAACAAAACAGATATGGGAGAAAATAAACTGGAGTGAAAATCAAAACAAAACCAAAACAAAGAAAAACAAAACAATCGTAATTGCACGGAGGTGATAAACGGAAATTAAAGTGACAGCAACATGGCAATGATCGGCAAAGTTCCCGAATTTGAAAGTAAAAAAGAAGATTTTGAAACTTACTTAGAAAGATTTGAGAGATGGCTTATGCAAATGAGATTGCTGCAGAGAAGAAAGCGGACGTGTTCCTAAGTGTCTTGGGTCCGACAGAGTATGGACTACTGAAGAATTTGAGTCAACCAAGGAAAGTGACTGAACTAACGTTTAAGGAAATGACTGAAACTTTGTCATTGCATTTTAAGCCAAAGCCAATATTGATCGCTGAACGCTTCAGATTTCACAGACGATACCAGAAAGAAGGTGAAGCGTTGACAGACTATATTGTTGACCTGAAAAGACTTGCTAGCACATGTGAGTTTGGCCAGTTCCTCAATGATGCACTGAGGGATCAGTTTGTTTGTGGTATGTCAGGTGAAGCTTACCGCAAGTGTCTCTTATCTGAGAAGGATTTGACTTTCAAACAAGCCTGTGAAATTGCTCTGGGCCTTGAACTGGCATACAAGGATACTAAGGAGCTGACGGAGCGTGCTGACCATTCCAGTGCTGGCGTTCACAAGGTTGCCAGTTTTTCATAGGGAAGACAGATGAACAAACGACAGAAAGATTCTTCGCATTCAAGTTTCTCTGCATCGAGCAGAGCGGCACAGAGCTCGTCGGCCAGACGAAAATTTGCATGTCATCGTTGTGGCAGAGAGGGTCATCAGCCACATGAATGCCATTTTTGCACTGCATCATGTCATGCATGTGGTAAAACAGGCCATTTGAAAAAGGTCTGCAAAAGCAGTAAACGAGCAGGTAAAGCCCAGTTAGTGACAGCTACGGCTGACGAATTAAGTGCTCCCGTTGATGCATTTGAACTTTTTACAGTTTACACTGCACAAGGACAGAAAGATGGGCTATTTCTACAACTGGAACTCTCAGGGAAGATAGTAACCATGCAGATTGACACTGGTGCATCTGTCTCTCTAATTCCAGAATCCGTATACAAAGATCTCCTGAATGACTGCCCCTTGCAGCAGGTTAAAATTCATCTATCATCATATACAGGGGATACAATACCGGTTCTGGGACAAATTCAAGTTCCTGTCCAGTATAATGGAAATTAATGGAGACTGCCATTGATGGTAGTCAAGGGTGACAAAACGCCATTACTAGGACGAAATTGGCTGCAGAAGATCAAGCTTGACTGGGTTAAAATTTTCAGCCTAAAACAAGAGACAAGAACTGAGCTCCCTCTTAAAGCCATACTGGACAAGCATAAAGATCTTTTCAAAGATGGTTATGGAAAGATTACAGAATTCCAGGCTAGAATCCGAGTTCAGCGTGATAGCAAACCAATATTCCATAAGCTGCGAACTGTACCATATGCGCTGAGGGATGCTGTGGAGAAAGAGTTGCAGCGACTGCAAAGCAATGGAATCATCACTCAGGTGGAACGAAGTGATTGGGCAGCGCCTATAGTAGTGGTTCCCAAGAAGGATGGCTCTGTCAGAGTATGCGGTGATTACAAAGTGACTGTTAATCGTTGTATACTCCCTGAAGAATATCCACTGCCAAATACTGAGGATCTATTTGCCACCCTAGCAGGAGGTAAAGTGTTTAGCAAACTTGATCTCTCATTCGCATATCAACAGTTACCTCTAGATCTTGAGTCAGAGCAGTATCTGACAATCAACACCCACAAGGGTCTTTTCCGTTATCACCGCCTGGCCTATGGTGTTTCGACAGCTCCAGCTGTTTTTCAGCAAACAATGGACCAGATACTGCAAGGCATAGACAATGTGGTCTGTTTTATGGATGACATCTTGGTGTCAACATCTACTGAAGAAGCACATCTAACAGTACTGGATCAGGTAATGGCCAGGCTAGAGAAGCATGGATTGAGGATGAAACTCGCAAAGTGTGCTTTCCTTCAAGACTCTGTAGAATACTTGGGGATACAGGATAGATGAGCAGGGTTTGCACCCTACAGAAGAGAAGGTGGAAGCAATCATAAATGCCCCAGCTCCAAGGAATGTCTCAGAGCTAAGGTCATTCTTAGGCTTGCTAAATTATTATGGAAAGTTTGTGGCCAACCTTTCAACATTGTTACACCCTTTGCACCAGCTTTTGCAAGCAGACACAAAATGGAATTGGTCACAAAATTGTGAAGAGGCATTCAAAGCCAGCAAACAATGGCTACTGAACAGTAAGTGCCTTGCGCATTATGATCCAGGAAAACCTCTCAGACTTGCCTGTGATGCCTCTCCGTATGGCGTGGGTGCGGTCATTTCACATATCTTACCATCAGGAGAAGAGCAACCGATTGCTTTCGCATCACGGACCCTGACACCTACTGAGTGCAATTATGCTCAAATAGAAAAGGAAGCTCTGGGTATAATTTTTGGTGTAAAGAAATTTCATAAGTATCTATATGGAAGAAAGTTTGTGTTACTGACAGATCACAAACCACTTTTGGCCATATTTGGACCAACATCCGCAGTTCCAACTCTGGCTGCACTACGAATGCAACGATGGGAATTAATTCTCTTGGCCTATGACTATGAGATTCAGTACCGTCGTTCCTGTGACCACGCAAATGCAGATGCATTATCCCATCTTCCATGCAATCATGGTCCTTCAGAGGAGGAGAAGGAAGGGGTGTTTCTGATCTCTCATGTGGAGGAACTACCGGTTTTAGCGAAAGACATTGCAGAAGAGACCAGGCATGACTCTATCCTATCCAAGGTTTTGGATCTCACACTAACCGGATGGCCTAAGTTTGTACCGAATCCAGATCTTAGACCTTTTTATGAAAGGAAAGATCAGTTGTCTACAGACCAAGGATGTGTTCTTTGGGGATCATGGGTGGTCATACCACCTAAGTACAGAAGAAGATTGCTTTCCGATTTACATGAGGGACATTCGGGAGTCACTCGAATGAAAGCTCTGGCAAGAAGCTTCCTTTGGTGGCCGGGGTTAGATCATGAGATTGAGACATTTGTGGCTCACTGTACGCCTTGTGAAACTACACTAAATAGACCCCCAGCAGCCCCTCTTCACCCTTGGCCATGGGCCACAGCACCATGGGAGACAATTCATGTTGATTATGCGGAGGTCAACAAGCAGCATTTCCTGGTGGTGATAGACGTCCATTCAAAATGGATCGAAGTCCTGCCCACAAAGCTGACAACCGCGAAAAAGACTGAAAACCTTCTCAGGAATCTGTTTGCATCATATGGCCTGCCGAAAGTTCTGGTTTCCGACAATGGCCCTCAGTTTACAGCGCCTGAGTTTGAGCAATTCCTTAAGGGAAATAGTGTACGGCATATACTATCACCGCCATACCATCCAGCTTCAAATGGTGCAGCTGAGAGGGCTGTTCAAACCTTTAAGAAGGCATGGATTCGACTACAGTCTCAGTCAGCATCTCCAAATCAGCAGCTAGCCCGTTTCCTGTTTACATACAGGAATACACCACACACTGTCACGGAGCGCACTCCAGCCGAGTTGTTCCTGAAACGGCAACCACGCACTCGTCTTTCATTGATTAAGCCTAATGTGTCAGATGTTGTATCCAAGCACCAGATCCAACAGCAGAAAGCGCATGATAAGAAATCAAAGTCTCTCCGGACATTCAGTTTGGGGGAGAGGGTGTTGGTACGAGACTTCAGACATCCCAAGAAGCTTTGGATACCTGGAACTATTCTGCAGTGTACAGGACCTCTGACTTACTGTGTGCAAATAGGCCATCGACAAGTTAAAGTGCACGTCGATCACATGCTACCATCAAGGTCTACAGCACAGCAGCGTGAAGGAATGACTGAAGACATGTTTGATTGCTTGCCAGTTGGTGGAATGCAGAGAGCTGAAACATCTGACCCAGATCAACCTGATCAAATTCAGGAAGCTCAACCTGAACGGCGCTATCCACAAAGGCAACGCAAAGCACCACAAAGACTCGATTTTTAGGTTTAAGTTGTAGATAAGTACTGTTCAGAAAAAAATTAAGTTAAATTGGTTGATCACTTTAAAGTAATGCATGTGTTTAGGCTAGACCATATTAAGTTTGGTTTATGTTAGGTTTCGGTTTAAGGAGGGAGGAGTGTGGTATATTGGTGCAACTGTTACAGGTATTACGGTATTTTGATAGCGCGCATGCGCTGTGTGTTGTCTCTTTAGCAGACTGGAAGTTAGAGGAAAAACAGTAAAGACTGCAAATGACATACCTCTGTGTCTCTCTCTCTTCATTTCCCATAAAAACACTACACAGTTAGTTCAGAATGCAGCAGCAAGATTCCTCACTAGATCTAGGAAATATAATCTTGCATTGATTATAAAATACTACTACTGACGTTCTCACGCCGCAGTATCTGAGTGAACTTCTGTACCAGTATGATCCTCCACGCCTACTTAGATCAAAAGGTGCTGGCTATCTGTTGGTTCCTCAAATAATGAAGACTACAGCAGGGGGCAGATCTTTCTCTTATAAAAAGCCCCACAGTTATGGAACAGCCTTTCAACCAGTGTTCGGGACTCAGACACAGTCTCAGTGTTCAAGTTGAGGTTGAAAACATATTTATTCAGTCAAGCCTTTGATCAGTAGATTTTTTTCTTAGGTAAAGGCTCAGATCTGGAGGGATCATGAATATAGAGTGTTTGGTGAACTGGTATATTTGTATGCTGTCGTCTCCTCACATTCACACGTTCACTCAGGTTTGTTGACGGTGGTGTGGTGGGTCGTCTCATCTCCCAGAGATCCCTCATGTCTGTATTACCTTCTGGTTCTCCCTTTTAGTTATGCTGCCATAGCTTGTCTTGTCCGGAGTCCAAACTGCACAGTGACATTAACTTTCTTACAACAATAAGGACACTTAATAATCCATATCCTTCTCTTTCTGTCACCCTCTTCTCTCTCTCTCTCTCTCTCTCTCTCTCTCTCTCTCTCTCTCTCTCTCTCTCTCTCGGTTCCTGCCCCTCTCCCCTCCGTGGATCTTCCCACTTCGTCCAGGCCTGCCTCTGGATAGTGTTCTCTTCGACTGGAGGCCATTCTGTGCAGCTTGGGACAGTTTCTCATCAACGCCTTGGGTGGTTCCATGAAATTCCAGAGTAAGAACGGGCGCTTTGAGGATGGATTGGACTATGGTTAATGTCAACAGTCTCCTACACTGACTCAGGACTACAGTTTGCTTCTGATCACCATCACTGTACCCCGCTTCAAATGGACATTCGGTGCAACCCAGATGAGGATGGGTTCCCTCTTGAGTCTGGTTCCTCTCAAGGTTTCTTCCTTATGGGAGTTTTTTCTTGCCACAGTTGCTCATCAGGGACAAACTTACTTACAAAGAACATATTTACTTTTAATCACCACATTATCTGTGTAAAGCTGCTTTGAGACAATGTTCATTGTTAAAAGCGCTATACAAATAAAAATGAATTGAATTGAATTGAAGAACCCTCGCGGCCACCCCCAAGGTCTCCTTCGGCCCCTTCCTATCCCAAAACGTCTGTAGTCACACCCCGCCATGGACTTCGTTACCGGGCTGCCCCCTTCCAATGTCAACACGGTCATCATGACGGTCTTTGATCAGTTTTAAAGATGGGCCACTTGCTCAACCCAAGCTGCCGACTTCCAAGGAAACTGCCAAGCTGGCCCAGTACATATTTCGTACTCCATATATTTTCCAGAGAAATCGTCTTGGACCGCGGACACTAATTCTTGGCTCAGTTTTGGAGAAAGTTCTGCCATCTTCTGGGCATCTCGACCAGTCTCATCTGGATTCGACCCCAGACAAACAGACAAACTGAGAAGCTCAACCAGGATCTGGAAACTGGTCTCCGCCTCCTTTGCAGAACCCGCCTCCTGGTTGGTTAAACTAATATCTATCTATCTATCTATCTATCTATCTATCGCAAGGTACCAACAAAGAACCTGCCCTGTAGATAACATACTGTTCATGTGTTATCTCTTATAGTTTTAATAAGGATTCTTGCATCTAATTTCTGAAATGAAAAATCCTGACTGATATATTTCAGTATTCTTATTTCTGTAAGAATAAGCATAAATGCGGTGCTACAATGTATTTTTTTTTTCTTTTTTTTTTAAGCTTGAAGATATAGCGAAGGTTCGGTATTGACCTACAGTTAGAGAGCTGACAGGGATCGATGTCTGGGATTTTTAAAACAGGGGTTTAATGACTGTAGTATCATGTATTATCATGATGTTTATAGAAGATTTGATTAGTTACACATACACTAAACTTACACTTATAAAGAACATCTTATTCATTTTTAGCACCACATTATTATGTTCAGTGTTTAAAGTTCAATAAAAATTGAATTGAATTTTATTTGAATCAGAATCAGAACAAGGTTTATTGGCCAAGTGTGTTTGCAAGGAATTTGGTTCCAGCTGTTTTTGACTCTCAAAATACAGACATAGATAGAGAGATACAACTTTATTGTCATTGTATAGTACAGGTACACAGCAACGCAATGCAGTTTGGGATCTACCAGGAGTTCAAAGAATAACAATTTTATATAGTTTTTTTATACTTTATACTTTATTTATCTGCTTTTTTCTTTCTCCCCACCCTATTCCCCTCATGCCGGACCGTCGTATAAAGCATTTCACTGCATGTCGTACCCTGTATGTATGTGTATGTGATGAATAAAATTTGATTTGATTTAATTTGATTTGAATTGTGTAAATACACACCTGATTCCAAAAAAGTTGGGACACTACAAATTGTGAATAAAAAAGGAATGCAATAATTTACAAATCTCATAAACTTATATTTTATTCACAATAGAATAATGGACACAACATGGGCTCAGGAAAACTTAAAACTCAGAAAACATAATCGATGAACAAAATCCACCAAAAAAAAACGAAGCAATATCTAAACATGATTCAGAAGTTCAGGCATTTTCTCAGGGCCAAGGCTCATTTAAAATGGACTGTGGCAAAATGGAAAACTGTTCTGTGGTCAGACCAATCAAAATTTTAAGTTCTTTTTGGAAAACAAGCTAGTGCACTCTTAGTGCAGGTCCCAAGCCAAGATAAACGGGGAGGGTTGCGTTAGGAAGAGTATCCAGCATAAAACGTGCCAAATTAAATACATGGATCACGAATGAGAAATTCATACATTTTCATTGGAAGTGACAAGGATGGACAGGATTAAAAATTCGTTTATTACAGGCGCAGTGCATGTAGGATGTTTGGAGACAAGCAAAGGGGGGTGTGATTGAAATGGTTTGGACCTGTGCAGAGGAGGGACATGGGGTATATCAGTAGGAGAATGCTGAGGATGGAGCCACCATTAAGGAGGAAAAGAGGAAGACCAAGGAGGAGGTTTATCACCTGCCCCACCAGGGGTGAAAGAACACTGGACCACTGCTATACAACATTCAAAAACAGCTACAAGGCACAACCACGTCCACCGTTTGGGAAATCGGACCATGCCGCCATCTTCCTCATGCCTGTTCACAAACAAAGGCTGAAACAGGAAGCTCCGGTTCAGAGGGAGGTTGCGCGCTGGGCTGACAAATCGGTGGCCGCTCTGCAGGACGCTTTGGATGATGCAGACTGGGACATGTTCCGGCGCAGCTCTGATGATGTCAACATGTTTACGGAAGCGGTTGTGGGATTCATCGGGAAACTAGCCGATGATACGTTGCAAAAAACTACACAGTCTCACCCTACATCGTCATATATCGACGTGCCTCGGATGGCGTAGACATCCGACGCAGAAGGGAGCCCCTTTGCGTCGCTTTTCAATGTAGATGCCCAACCTATACACTTCAATGCAAATCTCGTGTCACTTTTCAACGTAGATGGATGTCCTATACACTTCAATGCAAATCCCTCATCTTCGGATTAGGGTTAGGGTTTGGGCCGGGGGACAACCAATGAATGTAGTGGACATTTCGTTACATTATTATTATTTATTAAATATAGTATAAATAATCCGATACACTTATTATTATAAATAATAAGTGTTTATTGATATAAATAGTATTTATTATAAATAATAAGTGCTTAAGTGTATAGGACGGCCATCTACGTTGAAAAGCGACGCAAAGGGACTTCCTTCTATGTCGGATGTCTACGCCATCCGAGGCAACGTCGATATGTGACGATGTGGGGTGAGACTGACCTGCAAGAAACCACTATCAGAACGTTTCCCAACCAGAAGCCGTGGGTGGATAAAACCATCCGCGATGCTCTGAGATCCCACTCCGCTGCCTACAACACGGGGCTCACCACAGGGGACATGGATGAATACAAGGCTGCATCTTACAGTGTTCGCAGAGCAGTGAAGGATGCAAAGCGGCGCTACGGGGGAAAACTAGAGTCACAGTTCCAACAAGGTGGCAATAGGAGCCTGTGGCAGGGACTAAGGACAATAATGGACTATAGAACACCATCTTCCAGAATGGTGGATGTGGACGCTTCTTTGGCAGACGAGCTAAACACCTTTTATGCTCGTTTCGAGGATGCAGCTAACCATGCTAGCGATGCTAGCAGTGCTAGCGGCACAGCCAGCATGCACGCCGAGAGAGCCGGAGAGGTAAACACATTCACCATCTCGGAGCATGACGTGAGGAGGGCATTCAAGAGAGTGAATACCAGGAAGGAAGCAGGACCAGATGGCTTTACAGGTCGGGTTCTGAAAGCCTGCACTGACTAGCTAGCACCGGTGTTCACTGAGATATTCAACCTCTCACTGGAACAATCTGTTGTCCCCTCATGTTTCAAACAGTCCACCATTGTTCCTGTCCCGAAGAAACCCCAGCCCGCCTGCCTTAACGACTACCGCCCTGTAGGTCTGACCTCAGTAGTGATGAAGTGCTTTGAGAGACTGGTCAGAGACTTCATCACTGCCTCACTACCGGACACACTGGACCCACTACAGTTTGCGTACCGTCAGAACCGTTCGACTGAGGACGCCATTGCACATCTTCTCCACACTACAATCAGCCACATGGACCAAAGAAACAGGAATTACACAAAGATGGTGTTTGTGGACTACAGTTCAGCATTTAACACTATAATTTCCTCCACACTCACCTCTAAGTTGGAGGTCCTGGGACTCAGCCAGCCGCTGTGTCAATTGATCTCTAACTTCCTGACTAACCGACCACAAGCCGTATGGGTGGGAAAACACACTTCATCCACCCTCACCCTCAGCACTGGAGCTCCCCAGGGTTGTGTTCTGAGCCCCCTGCTGTACTCACTGTACATGTATGACTGTGTGGCCACTTCCAACTCCACCACCATCATCAAGTTTGCTGACGACACTGTTGTGGTGGGCCGGATCCCAACAACGACAAGACGGCCTACCTACAGGAGGTTAAAAACCTGGAGAGATGGTGCCAGGTGAACAACCTTCTCCTGAACGTCAGCAAGACTAAGGAGTTGATTGTGGACTTCAGCACGAAGCAGGAGCGGTCATACCAACCGCTAAACATCAAGAAGGCCCGGCAGCGTCTGTACAATCTGAGATGCTTAAGGGACTTTAAACTACCCTCTCAGGTGCTAAAGACTTTCTACTCCTGCACCATTGAGAGTGTTCTGACGGGTAGCATCACTTTGGGAACAGCACCATGCAGGACAGGCGAGCCCTCCAGAGGGTGGTGCGTTCAGCTGAACGTACCATCCACACCGAGCTCCCTAACCTACAGGACATCTACAGCACGTGATGCCGGACCAGAACCAGGAAGATTGTGAAGGACCTCAGCCATCCCAACAATGGACTCTTTTCTTTTTTTTGCGTTCCAGGAAACGCTTGTTTTCTATCAGATCTCTTGATCAATTTTGATAAAGTGCTGCTTGTAGGAGATTTTAATATTCATGTAGATGATGTAAACGATGCTCTAGGATTATCATTTGTTGACTTATTAAACTCTTTTGGGGTTAAACAAAACGTCACCAGACCAACTCATCGCTTTAACCACACACTAGACTTAATAATATCCCACGGAGCAGACGTCACTGATATAGATATTTTACCTCAGAGTGATGACATCACAGACCATTACCTCATACTGTACACACTACCGGTAGAGCAGATTAGCCGTGTTGCACCACGTTATCGACCTGGTAGGACTATTGTTCCAACCACTAAGGACAGATTCGTAAATAACCTGCCTGATTTATCTCAATTTCTCACTAAACCCATAACTACTATTAATCTTGATGAGATAACTAAGAACATAGACCTTATCCTCACTAGCACATTAGACACCGTTGCCCCTATCCGGTTAAAAAAGGTTAGAGAACAAGCACCTGCATCTTGGTATAATAGTCATACGCATGCCCTCAAGAGAACAGCACGTAATCTGGAGAGAAAATGGAGGAAAACTAAATTGGAGGTATTTAGAATCGCGTATAAAGACAGTATGCTCAGCTACAGACGGGCGCTAAAAGCTGCTAGAGCTGAACACCTGAGCAAACTTATAGAAAACAACAAAAACAATCCCAGGTTCCTTTTCAGTACAGTAGCTAAACTAACTACAAATCAGGGCTCTGAAAATTGTGTTCCATCACAGTTTAGTAGTGAGGACTTTATGATTTTCTTCACTGAAAAAATAGATAACATTAGAAAAACAATTGTGGCAGTTCAACCTCTTACAGCATCTCCTGAGACAGTGTTACCTTCAACTCCACAACTCCACTGTTTTACATGTATAGGACAGGAAGAGCTGTATAATGTTATTGCCAAAGCTAAATCGACAACATGTCAGTTAGATCCAATTCCTACTAAATTACTGAAGGAAGTGTTATATACAACTGGTGAGCCTCTTCTAAATATTATTAACTCCTCACTATCTTTAGGTCACGTCCCTAAATCCCTCAAGTTAGCAGTTATTAAGCCCCTCATTAAAAACCTAATCTGGATCCAAACACGTTATCAAATTACAGACCAATTTCAAATCTCCCATTTATGTCTAAGATTTTAGAAAAGATTGTCGCTGCACAGTTATGTTCCTACCTGCAAGAGAACAATATCTTTGAAGAATTTCAGTCAGGTTTTAGGCCCCATCATAGCACAGAAACTGCTCTAGTTAAAATAACTAATGACCTGTTTTTAGCTTCAGACCAAGGCTTCATCTCGCTGTTGGTTTTACTAGATCTTAGTGCTGCATTCGACACTATAGACCATGATCTCCTCCTAGATCGCTTACAAAATTACATCGGCATTCAGGGACAGGCATTAAGCTGGTTTAAATCCTACCTGTCCGATCGTTACCATTTCGTAGATTTGAATGGAGAGCTATCCAGGCTAATGCAAGTAAATTATGGCGTGCGCAAGGTTCAGTTCTAGGACCCCTGCTCTTCACAATATACATGCTTCCGTTAGGAAATATTATTAGAAGGCATGGAATTAGCTTCCATTGTTATGCTGATGATACTCAGCTATATATTTCATCTAAACCAGGCGATACAGCTCAATTAACCCGGATGACTGAGTGTGTTAAGGAACTAAGAGATTGGATGACCCATAACTTTCTACTTTTAAATTCTGATAAGACTGAGATTTTGCTCATCGGCCCAAAAACTGGTATACAGACGCTCCAGCATCTCAACCTGCATTTAGACGGATGTTCTGTAACCACTAGTTCAACGGTAAAAGACCTGGGTGTTATTTTAGACAGCGACTTGTCTTTCAAAAATCACATCAATCAGGTTACAAAACAGCCTTCTTTCACCTTAGAAATATTTCTAAGCTAAGAAATATGTTGTCTATATCCGATGCAGAGAAGCTCGTCCATGCGTTTATGACCTCCAGAATAGACTACTGTAATGCGTTACTAGGTGGATGTCCTGCTTCATTAATAAACAAGCTTCAGTTAGTCCAGAATGCAGCAGCCAGAGTTCTTACAAGGTCAAAAAAATATGATCACATAACCCCGATCTTATCGTCCCTACATTGGCTTCCTGTTAAGTTTCGAATAGACTACAAACTATTACTTCTCACTTATAAAGCACTAAATGGTTTGGCTCCGTGTATCTATCCAGTCTTTTAACACGCTACAATCCGCCACGCTCCTGAGATCTCAAAACTCTGGGCTTCTAGTAGTTCCTAGAATAGCAAAGTCCACTAAAGGTGGTAGAGCATTTTCACATTTAGCTCCTAAACTCTGGAATAGTCTCCTGACAGTGTTCGGGCTCAGACACACTCACCCAATTTAAGTGTAGATTAAAACGTATCTTTTAGCAAAGCCTACACATAACACACATCACATCATAACCTTGTGCTCCAGAACATCTGATCACATGCACATTATCAACTTGTGCTGTTAATATCATGAACAGCAGCTACGCTAATTCCTCTCCACTGCTTCTCTTTCTCTCCCCATCCCGAGGCATCCTGAGGTTGCTCCAGCTCAGTCACCTCCCACCTCGTGATGATTACGGACCTTTAAAGAAGTAGATGCCGAACTCACAAACATCCTGAACCATCTAGAGACGTACCAGTGCCATTTGGATCCCGCTACATGTGTGGAGTTTTGACATTGGACCTCCTGGAGTGTTTAAAGGCTCTGGCATGGAGAAGCTGATGCTGGATCTGTGGTGATCACAAATGCTGAGCTTATAAAACTCGGAGCTACTAACCATATAGACTGTTTAAGACTGCAGAAAGAACATTACTTATAATCTTATACTCCAGTAATCGTTAGTTCTCACTCTCCAGTGTTCTGTATTGTTGAAAGATTTATGATCAAACTCTTGATGTCACCCAGATGAGGATGGGTTCCCCTTTTGAGTCTGGTTCCTCTCAAGGTTTCTTCCTCATAACATCTAAGGGAGTTTTTCCTTGCCACAGTCGCCACGGCTTGCTCATCAGAGACAAATGCACACCATTCACCATCACTGTTGATTTGTGTAAAGCTGCTTTGAGACAATGTCTGTTGTGAAAAGCGCTATACAAATAAACTTGACTTGACTTGACTTGACGCTTTCGCTCCCTGAAAGCGAACACAGAGAGAATAAGGAGGAGCTTCTTCCCGCAGGCCATTCGGAGTTTAAACCAGGAGACACCCAGGATCTAAAAAACTGGCCAACTCTCTCCATCATCAGACCTTTTTTCCCTGCACATATCTCACTTTTCGTGCTACGACACTTAAGACACTGGACTTGCACAGCACAGTGAACTTTACATTTCATATTTTTTATACCACACAATTCCGCACAAGGACACTTTACACCACACCTTACTGCACACGGACACTTATGGACACTTTACACCACACCAGACCGCACACGGACACTTTATGGACAATCAAAAACCATGCTTAACTTGTTTACTGTTGTTTACATTTTCTTTGTATATATATATATATATATATATATATATATATATATATATATATATATATATATATATATACACACAGTGGAACCCGGTTATCTCGCCCTCGGTTAACTCGACAACCCTATTAAGTCCACGTTTTTGAAGTGGAACCGCCAAATTCTCGCTTTTTCTAAGCATTTTTTATCGGTTACGCCGAACCCTAATATCTCGAGCACAAGGGGAGAAAAATTTGCCATTTAACGTCGGTTATCTCGGTGCAGCCGCAAAAGAACTCGCGGAAGTGGCGGAAAAATCAAGGCTTACAGCTGCTACAGGTGTTGTATACTGGTGAATCTCTGCTGTTAGTTAGTGCACATATGCCTTTTGTTGTTAAATGTTATGCGATGAACGGAGGCGAAAGCCGCTTGGCGGCGCGGAACGTGTGATGACCATCCAAAATCATAGAATGAACACCGGCAGGATCGGGGGGGATCCGCGGTGCGCTTTGGGAAGAAAAGCGCAGCCGTTGAGAGAGTGCCGGTGGGAAGACACATACCGGGATACGCATGAGCGATAACAACGACCGCCGTGAACCAACATATACCAACAATAACGGACAGTGAGAGTGTGGAAGTTTAAATAGGAGCTGGTGATGATGCTAAACGAGCACCATGTGTGGTGCCACGGCCGAAGGGGGCCGAAGGGGGCGTGGCAGGTGGATTCCTGACAGATAAACATGTACTGTATGTATTTTTATAGCATGCCTTCATCAAACAAATCGCGGCAACATTGTTGTGTAAAAAGCCCTTCAAAAACACGTGCATGCACATTCTCATTTAATAACGCACATCATGTACATAAAGACATTTCAAGCACGTTAATATACTGCCGCCATTTTGATTTTCGTTTATCTCGATCATCGGTTACCTCGATGCTTTTTGGCGACCCCCTAGGACATCGACATAACCGGGTTCCACTGTATATATCTTTATATCCTCATATATTCTTTTTTATATAGTTTTTATACTTTATTTATCTGCCTTCTTTTTCTTTGTTTTTATATTTTTCATTTTTATTCTCCTTTTCACCCCATTTTATTCCCTAATGCCGGACAGTCGTAATAAGCATTTCACTGCATGTCGTACCCTGTATGTATGTGTATGTGACAAATAAAATTTGATTTGATTTGATTTGATTTAGTGTTGAGGGTCAGGTTGTTAGTGGCACACCATGCTGTCAGGCTTCGCATCTCTTCCCTGTAGGCCGATTTGTCATTGTTGCTGATCTGGTCGACCACGGTGGTGTAATCTCCATACTTAATGAAGATGTTGGAGTTATGCAGAGGAGCACAGTCGTGGGTGAACAGGGATGAACAGGGAGTAGGGTAGTGGGCTCAGAACACAGCCCTGTGGGATGCCAGTGTTCAGAATGAGGGTTAAGTATACATGTTTGCCCAAACTAACAGATTGAGTTCTGTTGGTGAGAAATTCCAGAATCCATCTGCAAGTGGAGGTGCAGATACCCAGGTTACTGAGCTTAGTGATCAGTACAGTGGGTGAGGACTGTATTGAACGCATAACTAAAATCAATGAACAGCATTCTGATGAAAGTGTTGTTTTTATCCAGGTGGGTGAGGACTGAATAAAGAGCCGTGGAAACTGCATCCTCATTTGACTTATGCGGGCGGTTCGGGTCCAGTGTAGGTGGTATCCCTGCAGTGAGGTGATTCAGAACCAGTTTCTCAAAGCACTTCATAACGATTGCAACCGGGCAAAAGTTATTTAGGCATTCGGCAGCTGAGTGCTTAGACACTGGTATAATGGTTGTATTCTTTAGGCATGTAGAAACCGTGGATTGGGCCAGTGACTGGTTGAAAATGTCAGTGAAAACCTGTGCCAGTTGTCTCTTAGAACACGTCCCGGTATGCCGTCCGGACCAGCTGCCTTGCGTGCGTCCACTCTGCTAAACGCTAAATAAACGAATAGATGTTGATTATAACAAGAGCCAGAGCTTTTCATTACAGTCCCACAAAGAAACAACTTTTTAAATATTGTTCAGGACTCAGACACAGTCTCAGTCAACTTTTGACATGTTTGTAGGATTTTTAATAATAACAATAATAATAATAATAATAATAATAATAATAATAATAATAATAATAATATATGTGCTGACACTGAAGACTCCTTCCAAAATTGTTGAATAAACCTCTCTTTTACAGAAAACTTCACCAAATTAATGATTACTCATCATTTATAAATGTCTGCTGTACACGAGATGTTGCTATAGTAAGGAAAGTATACAGTATCAGAACAAGTGCATTAATGTAAACCTGCACTGTCAGAACTCAGCACACAGTGGCGCTAAAGGATTGAAAAATAAGTACAATACAATTGCTGCATGAACGTTTAAGATTTTTGATTAAACTCACATCGAAGCCCAAGAGATGATCAAAGGTATAATACTGGACTCTGATTGGTCAGAAGTTGTTGATTAATTCTCTATAATAACGAATTCCTAGAAACAAAAATTTCAGTTTTGTAATTTCTACAGTAACGGCTCTTTCACAGAAACTTGAAAAAATGTAGTATTAATAATGCATACATTAATTACTTATCATGGAAGGTGTCTTCAGAGTCCACACTTCATAACAACCTGAAGTAAAGCTGTGAGTGTTCAGGACAGAGGACATTCTACAACATTAAATACACCGATTTAGCAGCTTATAAACTAGCACATGATCCAGCACATCCTCGTCTGCTCTTCCAGAGAGCATTGCCTCTAAAGGAAGATCTTCAGAGATGTGATCTTTAAGACATTGTCTCCAAAAAGCCCAACCTGGGCAAAGGTTATCAAAAGAATTTTGAACACAGTTCACCCATAATCACCCATAATCAGCCAACAAATTCAACATCAAATCCACCAGTAAAAGTGAGGCTGTATCGCAGCAATGACTTTGAGCACTAACACAAACTTTGGTGGGAATCGCCAGGACCAGGACCTGATACTATGCAACAAATCTCCAGCTAGCACCACCTACTGGTCAAATGTTACAATAACATGCCCACGATTTCATTCAATTTTGCTCCTCCTCTTTCTTTTTCCAGCTTTGTCCAAGCTTCACTGAACACCATTCTGACTATTGAAGGGATTTTGGTATTGAAACCAGTCCCCTGTAATGTACTGGCAAATTGAATCACAAGATACTTGTGAGACCTTGTCCTAATGTCTCCATGAGAAAGCATCTACAGAACTTTACATTAATCTTCCCGAATTGTTGAATGACTATGCAAGCTGTGGTCAAAAACCTAGTTTTAATTTTTTTTTTTTGTATTTTATTTAAAATGAAAAAAATTCAGTACTACTGTGTTCACTAAAGTAAGTGTTCATCTGAATCTGAATTTCAGGAGCACTTCCTGTTTGTCAGTTCAAAATGATTTTCTGTCCATATAAGGTTATATTTAATATATATTTTCCCTGAACTTTGTAAATAATATTTTATATAGTTTTTTTATATTATTGTTATAATAATAATAATAACAATAATCATATTAATAATAGTCATAATAATAATAATAATAATAATAATTATTATTATTATTGGTGGTCTAGTGATTAGGATGCGGCGCTTTTATTGACAGGAAATAGTAATGACTTCATCATCACCAATAATATTTACAACATTTTACTTTCTTTGCCGTTTCTCATGACTCATGTTTGTGTGTGTGTGTGTGTGTGTGTGTGTGTGTGTGTGTGTGTGCGTGTGCTCATAACCTGAATTTCCAGCAGATAATTACCTGGCATGTGTTAAGACTGAAAATCATGTGACCAGTGCTGTAATTGATGCAGTGATGCAGAAGTTATTTATTAAAATAACAATATGAAATGTTTGAAAATGTAAAAAATCTCAGCCGAACGACACAAACCTGTCCGACTCCATCTAAGATGAACCATCAGCAGGTGAATGTGAGATTTCAGTGAATAATTTTCAAATTGTATGAGACCAAAGTAGCTGGTGGTTATGGTGGCAGTGGTGGAGGTGGTGGTTGTGGTATTTGTGGTTGCGGTGGAGGTTGTGGTGGTGATGGTGGTGGTAGTTAATATACTGTAGTCTGTGTCTTAATAAACCAATATAAGAACATGTTTATGAATTATGAATGCACTTACATGATGGATGCAGATTTATCAAACTTTGTAAATGAAAAATTGTGATCACAGCTCAGAAGGTGCAGTATTTTTAACCTCATTACACATATTTCCTGCTTCTTTTGTTTCATCAAGCACATGCAGCTCGAGTCATGAAGATAATTGCATGCTATGTGCTTCAACTGGAAATGTGACAGAAGGTTATTTCCACACTAAAGGAGGACGTTCCAGTGATGTAGTAGGTCTGACAAACTGCACCGTGTGAAGTCTGGGTGGTTATAACAGTGTGACAGCAGGAAACAAAAACACTCGCTGGATCACAATAAGAGACAGAGGGCTGAATGCAAATATGCTTAAAGCTCAGTGTGTGACTGTGGCCCTGGTCTTATGGCTAAAAGGTAAGAAATCTCTTAATGTTTCTACATTTATTGCTGTTTGTTTTTCTTGAATAAAGAAGATCAGATTACAGGAAAATGGAATATAAAAAAATGTGTCCTGCTACAAAGAAATAGATTTTATTTAATAGATATCTGCTTACTATAATATATAATATAGTATATACACTGAAAAAAAAAAAAAAAAAAAAGCAACACTCGTTTTTGCACACATTTTTCATGAGCTGAACTCGAAGATCTAAGACTTTTTCGATGTACACAAAAGGTCTATTTCTCTCCAATATGTTCATAAATGTGTAAATGTGTGTTAGTGAGCACTTCTCTTTTACCCAGAGAATCATCACCTCACAGGTGTAGCAGATCAGGACGCTGATTAACAGCATGATCACTGCACACGTGTGTTTTGGACTGAACACAATAAAAGGTCACTCTAAATGTACAGTTTTATCACAGCACGATGCCACAGATGTTGCAGGTGTTGAGGGAGCATGTGATCGGCATGCTGACTGCAGGAACGTCTACCAGAGATGTTGGCCGTGAATTGAATGAGAATTTCTGCTCAAACTGTCGGAAAGCGTCTCAGGGATGCTCATCCACAGGCTCGTCGTCGTTTGGGACAGCGTGTTACAGTTCCTGCTGATATCCATCATCTTCACACAGCCCTTGAAGAGGAGTGGACCAAAATACAACAGGCCACAATCAACAACCTGATCAACTCTATGTGAAGATGTGTTGCACTGCGTGAGGCAAATGGTGGTCACACCAGATACTGACTGGTTTTCGGACCCCCCGGACCCCCCAATACGGTAAAACTGCACATTTTAGAGTGGTCTTTTATTGTGTCCAGCCTAAAGCACACCTGTGCAATAATCATGCTGTCCAATCAGCATCTTGATCTGCCACACCTGTGAGGTGGATGGATGATCTAAGCAAAGGAGAAGTGCTCACTAACAGAGATTTACACAGATTTTTGAAAAATATTTGAGAGAAATTAGCCTTTTGTGTACATAGAAAAAGTCTTAGATCTTCGAGTTCAGCTCATGAAAATGGGTGCAAAAACAAGTGTCGCGTTTTATAATTTTGTTCAGGATATAATTTATTTTAGAGTGAAATGTATGTACACATTGTAATTTACAGTAACAAAATAGTCAGCATACGATTTTATAATGCATATTCTATGATCTTTTTGCACTACAGATTCCTTTTCCCAACTCAGTGGTAGGTTCATCTGAATTTTATCTGAAGTTACATTAATATTTGTTCTGTTCTGCTCAGGCAATTTAAATGATAAAATGATCATCTAATAGAGTTCCTCTCATTTTAGTATGTGGTCGTGCACCACTTAACATCCATTCTGTGGATGGACGGAGTGCTTCAGAGGGGGCGTGGCCATGGCAGGTTAGTTTACAGAGGCCTGGTATACGTGGTGGTCATTTCTGTGGAGGATCCCTCATCAACAAAGAATGGGTTCTGACCGCAGCCCGCTGTTTCTCCAGGTAAATATTACACACAGTTCTATACATAACACTGTACTGAGACTGAGAGTGAACAGAAAAACGCCCAATGAACTAAACAGCCTTCTTTCTTTCTTTCTTTCTTTCTTTCTTTTAGGACTAGACATTCTAAAGTTACTGTATATTTGGGGAAACAGACTTTCAATGGTTCCAATCCAAATCAGATTACCAGACACATTAAAGAACTGATCGTTCACCCAAACTACAACTGCACAACCAATAACAATGACATCGCACTTCTGCGACTGCACTCTTCCGTCACCTTCTCTGACTACATCAGACCAGTGTGCCTGGCTGGACAAAACAGCAGTTTTCCTGATGGCACCATAAGCTGGAGCACAGGCTGGGGGAGCGTCAACACTGCAGGTAAACTGCACACAATTCACATTCTCTGGTCCAGTAGCCAGTTATAGGGAGAAGATTTTTGGTTCAGCAGGTGTAACTGGTTGCCTTACAACAGAATGCAAATTTTGGTCCATCAGGCCATACACAAACACGTAAACACACAGATATAAGTATATGATAGTACCAATAGATTGTAATATATTTGTGTGATTGTGTGTAGTGCCTTCACCCAGTGTGCTGCAGGAGACGATGGCGCCCATTATTAATGCAGCTTTTTGTGATTTTCTACTAAAACCCGAGCCCATTACTACAAACATGATATGTGCCGGGTATCTACACGGGGACCCGGAAATCTGTCAGGTACATTTAATATCATAAAATATGAACAACTATTTAATATTAACCTTATAATATCAACTTTCTAGTGTGAATGTAATGAAATTTTTTTTTACAACATAGATTTTTTTTTTTTAAAGGCAGATTTTGGAGGTCCAATGGTGACCAAGCTGGGTGCAGCCTGGATTCAAACTGGTATCACTAGCTGGGGTAAGGGCTGTACACAGCACAGCTCACCCAGTGTTTACACTCTGATATCCCAGTACCAGATCTGGATCTCCAACATCATCAAAAAAAACCTTCCTGGATTTGTCAGGTACAAGATAATTTTGTACATATGCATATATATATATATATATATATATATATATATATATATATATATATATATATATATACATACATACAGGTTCACAGTTTGGTTAAATTTCTGTACAGTTCGAGGGAAATAAATGCAAAACATAAAATTGCTTGTAATTTTTTAATAGCGCAGTTTATTATTATTAACATTTGTGAACATCATCAGTTCACATTTTTAATACATAAAATGCTAAAGAATCCATATCACGAGACAGAAAAACAGAAGTGGCAACGATTTCTCACATGCACAAAACTAAATCTGTGATAGCACGATAGACCAAAAAACTTATAGATCAGTGGTCCCCAACCCCTGGGCCAATTGGTACCGGGCCGCACAGAAAGAATACATAACTTACATTATTTCCGTTTTATTTATTATTTGATTCTGAACGATGTTTTATTTTGGAAAATTCTTAAAGGGGCTCCGGCCGCTAACACATAATACATCACCGCTAAATTCAAACCCATAGTGGATTCACGTTTATTATTATATTTAGAAAATACCAGTTTTTATGGTCGTATCATTTAATTTTGTTGTATTTATCCGTGCACACCTTAAAGGCTGGTCCGTGAAAATATTGTCTGACAATAAACCGGTCCGTGGCGCAAAAAAGGTTGGGGACCACTGTTATAGAGAATTGTTTTTATGAAGATTTATGTTGAAATAATGAAATGTATTAATAAAAATATAATTATTAATTAAAAACTTAAGTGAAATGTTAATACAGTATTGTATAAATCAACTATAACCTTTGGGGTGGCGTCCATTTATCGTTTATGGTGGGCGTTTTTGGAACACAACCGTGAAATGTACTGTGTGTGTGTATACAGTGCCTTGCGAAAGTATTCGGCCCTCTTGAACTTTGCGACCTTTTGCCACATTTCAGGCTTCAAACATAAAGATATAAAACTGTAATTTTTTGTGTAGAATCAACAAGTGGGACACAATCATGAAGTGGAACGAAATTTATTGGATATTTCAAACATTTTCAACAAATAAAAAACTGAAAAATTGGGCGTGCAAAATTATTCAGCCCCCTTAAGTTAATACTTTGTAGCGCCACCTTTTGCTGCGATTACAGCTGTAAGTCGCTTGGGGTATGTCTTTATCAGTTTTGCACATCGAGAGACTGAAATTTTTGCCCATTCCTTCTTGCAAAACAGCTCGAGCTCAGTGAGGTTGGATGGAGAGCATTTGTGTACAGTAGTTTTCAGTTCTTTCCACAGATTCTCGATTGGATTCAGGTCTGGACTTTGACTTGGCCATTCTAACACCTGGATATGTTTATTTGTGAACTATTCCATTGTAGATTTTGCTTTATGTTTTGGATCATTGTCTTGTTGGAAGCCAAATCTCCGTCCCAGTCTCAGGTCTCTTGCAGACTCCATCAGGTTTTCTTCCAGAATGGTCCTGTATTTGGCTCCATCCATCTTCCCATCAATTTTAACCATCTTCCCTGTTCCTGCTGAAGAAAAGCAGGCCCAAACCATGATGCTGCCACCACCATGTTTGACAGTGGGGATGGTGTGTTCAGGGTGATGAGCTGTGTTGCTTTTACGCCAAACATAACGTTTTGCATTGTTACCAAAAAGTTCATCTGACCAGAGCACCTTCTTCCACATGTTTGGTGTGTCTCCCAGGTGGCTTGTGGCAAACTTTCAACGACACTTTTTATGGATATCTTTAAGAAATGGCTTTCTTCTTGCCAATCTTCCATAAAGGCCAGATTTGTGCAGTATACGACTGATTGCTTTGCTTTGAGACAATGTCTGTTGTGAAAAGCGCTATACAAATAAACTTGACTTGACTTGACTTGATTGTTGTCCTATGGACAGAGTCTCCCACCTCAGCTGTAGATCTCTGCAGTTCATCCAGAGGGATCATGGGCCTCTTGGCTGCATCTCTGATCAGTCTTCTCCTTGTATGAGCTGAAAGTTTAGAGGGACGGCCAGGTCTTGGTAGATTTGCAGTGGTCTGATACTCCTTCCATTTCAATATTATCGCTTGCACAGTGCTCCTTGGGATGTTTAAAGCTTGGGAAATCTTTTTGTATCCAAATCCGGCTTTAAACTTTTCCACAACAGTATATCGGACCTGCCTGGTGTGTTCCTTGTTCTTCATGATGCTCTCTGCGCTTTAAACAGACCTCTGAAACTATCACAGTGCAGGTGTATTTATACGGAGACTTGATTACACACAGGTGGATTCTATTTATCATCATTAGTCATTTAAGTCAACATTGGATCATTCAGAGATCCTCACTGAACTTCTGGAGAGAGTTTGCTGCACTGAAAGTAAAGGGGCTGAATAAATTTGCACGCCCAATTTTTCAGTTTTTTATTTGTTAAAAAAGTTTGAAATATCCAATAAATTTCATTCCACTTCATGATTGTGTCCCACTTGTTGTTGATTCTTCACAAAAAAGTACAGTTTCATATCTTTATGTTTGAAGCCTGAAATGTGGCAAAAGGTCGCAAAGTTCAAGGGGGCCGAATACTTTCGCAAGGCACTGTATATATATAACATTATAACCCTGGGTCATGATTCTTTGCCTGGCTTTTAAAGCAATCACTAAAATCTTGGTCATGTGTTCTTGTGTCCTCTCAGGTACTGATTCAGCCAAAGAACCAGTGGTTCTACTGATTGACCAAGCAGGATAAACACATTTTAATTTAACAAAATTTATAATTTTTTATGACTTATATTAAATTTTGTTAATGTCTATATTTATATTTATGTGTCTCTTTTTTTTTACTGGAGGTGAAGATAAAATAAAAGATATATAGTTGTTACAGCTGTTAGGAAGTGTTGTACTAATAATATAATCTGCTTATTTAACATTATTAAAATGATGACTCATAAACGAATGTCTTGGTTGTTGTGTCTCATTTTAGTTGTAGACTATTTGTGAACAATTTGGTATCAATTACATTTTGATGCGAGCAGATCACAAAGAATCTCTTGAAAAGGTGTTTCCCAGGACACTTTCCTTGGAACCAGGACTTGGTGGTGACTGGGTCACAAGGCTAACAATGTGTTGCTCAGCCTAGTATGGTGATATGGAGTCCTGTGGACAAGATAAAGTGTGGTGGTCAGGCAGCAGATACGTGATTGTCAAAATAATATATCTGCATTCAGGAAAATTTTATGTTGAATGTAAGATTTCATGTTTTTTCAATTTTGTTGACAATACCGTGTATTTAAAAAAAAATGCACATAAGTAAAAAAATTATTAAATGAAAGTGGAGATCTCTATGTAGTACTTAAATATTTGTGCACCATGAAACCTTGTGATATGATTCATTTAATGGTCCATAGGTAAAGAGTAAAAAACCTTACTCTGTTGAATAAATTATTCTCCAGAATCGAAGTGTCTTAGGCCTCGTCTGCAACAAATTTGATTGTTGCTTCTTCAACTTTTGATCAAGTGAATGATATTGGGACCATTGCCGTAGATCTTTTGAAAAGAGCTGGATTGATATAAAGCAGGGGTGTCAAACTGGCCTGCGATGTAATTATATTTGGCCCGCGAGATCATATCAAATGTGTATTAGAGCTGGCCTGCCAGTATATAGTGCATACACCGCTAATACTACAAATCCCAGAATGCTTTGTTAGTGCGTTGGCGCGTAAGTCAAGACCAGGTACTCAGCGCTGAATTTTACTAGGCGATTTGCCGACTTTGAAGCCCAGAAATGCAGATTTGAACTGCTCAGTAATCTGTTTGTGGTTGATTTTGAAATCGAACCAACCAACCTCCAAATGGAGCTGATTGAACTCCAGTGTAGAGAAACGCTCAAGTCAAAATACAACTCTGTGTGTGCTGCACAGTTTCCATGTTTCCTCCCCAACACACTGCTCCAACTCCGTGCCCAAGCTGCTCAAACGCTCTCTATGTTCACCAGCACATATCTGTGTGTGTAACTGTTCTCTTTAATGAAGATGAACAAAACAACACTCAGGAGTCTCACTGATGAACAACATCACTCAATCCTGAGGATCTCCTCAGCTCAGAGCCTAAACCCAGACATGATGCTCAGCTCAGAGCCTAAACCAAGACCTGATGCACAGCTCAGAGCCCAAACCCAGACATGGTGCCAGGTATATGGCTTCAACCAATGTGCATCAGAGTAAATTTGAGCTTTTGAGCAAACTGAGCTTGAATGAATGTTGTCTTTATGTACTTTTTCTACTCCAAAGCATGAACTGGTAATAGTTAAAAGATTGCTTTTTTTTTTTTAATTGAAGGAAATTATTATTATTTTTGGTTGTTTTGTTGTTGGCCTGTAAAAAAAAAGAATTACATTAAAAAGGAATTCTAAAGGCTATAGATAGAGAGAGAGAGAGAGAGAGAGAGAGAGAGAGAGAGAGAGATAATAAGAAATGAATACCACTGATGTGTGTTTTATTTTAAATAGATTTCATGTGTTTATAATATTAAACTTTGGTTGTTCCAGATTCAATGTTTATGCAAATCTAAAGTTTGTTTCCATATAAAAAAAGTTTAACATTACACATCTGGAGAGACGGAAAACATGCACAATTGCAGTCAATTTTTCAATAAATATTGAGTTTGGCCCGCGACTTCAGCACAGTTTTAATTTTGGCCCACTGTTAATTTCAGTTTGAAACCCTTGATATAAAGTCTTTAAAACCCATTTGCAATCTGCAAAAATGCAAACAATTTAGCTTCTCTAGTTAGCAATGTTAAAATAAAGGGATTAACCTTCTCTGCTTGTCTAAACACTGTCAGAAGCACTGACCTACATTTACAACCTAATTTCTAATATTTGTTCCATAATATTGTATCAATTTTTTCTAAGAGTTTATTCTCTTCATTTCGTAGTGTTTCTCTCGGATGCACTGCTTCCAGTACGTGTATGTGGATGTTAGATTTTTTTGTCCAATCAGATTTCAGCCTCTATGTGCTGCCATGTCAATCTAATCTGCCCAGAGCCTTCAGAGTCAGTACTGCTGGCCTTTTACCATCGTCTCTATAATAAATAAATCTGTTTCTTTAACCAATCAGATTTCATATTCTCCTCACAGGGCAGCTAGCTTCCCCAGAATAGTGTCAGCATTTTTCCATCCTCTGATTGGTTGGTCAGAGGGAAACTGTTACAGCCGAGTTCAACTGGTAAAACCCGTGTGTAGCTCTGCACACATTAATACATCAGAGTTAAACTTTCTATGCCTACGGAAGAAAAGATATTGATTTGATCTTTTACATTCTTACAATCCATTTTCAAGAAAAGCTAGACACCATGAGCAGGTCAGTCAACCCCGAAGCTAGCTAGCATGTCTCAGCCTGGGAAAGGGTTTATTCTCCACTTCCAGATCAGTGAATACAACAGTACCACTGGATTACAGCCTCTGAGGAGTGGTGCAAAATATGAGTCTGAATCTCTGGTGAGTAGGTTGTATTTTATTTAAGTTTCTGTGCTTTTGTCGTGTTAATAAACAAATGTTGATTGTGAACTGCTCCAGATGTTGTAGGTGCACAGTTGTGGTTGTAGTGTAAAGGTTTGGAGTCTTAACTGGGTTTCTTGTTTAGTAAAACAGTTTTCACCTCCATATGTGAAATGTCTTTCTCTCTGTAATGTACGTGTTGTTATATTGTGTTTTGTATAGTATTGATGGTTTCTGTAATTCCGATGTGATAGTGGTGGTATTAAGAGGTGAATAAAGTCAGGTACGTCCCCACTGAAGGCCCAGGTACCAAATGCACGGCCCACCACTGGGATTAACAATAACTGTAGCAGCTTTTAGTTACTGACAGGACACCAATTCATACAATCTTTTTGAGTTACACCATTAAAAAGTCAGTTTCGCAGAAAATAATAGAATAGAATAGAATAGAATAGAATAGAATAGAATAGAATATTTTTATGTCAAACCAATTTCTTAAAAAAAGTTATTGATAGATTCTTCAAATTGTAAGCAATCTAATCATTTAATTAATAAACTCCACCTCTTTTTGTTTATAAACACTAAAAGAAGCATATCGCATTTTAACTGTAATAACTGGAGGAGAAATTTGGCCCAGTTACCATGAAAAAGTGTTGCGTTTTTTAGCTTTTAATTTTTATGTGAACCTGTCAGGAATCCCCCTGCCACGCCCCCTTTTGGGGCTGTCAAACCTCGGCATTCCCCGAAGCACCGCGCTCCTTCTCTCGTGCGTGCCCCGCCCGCATGGAGCTGCTCGGAATCGGGCTTCATGGAGAACACCTGAGGCTCATTCACACACTCATCACATCGCATATATATTCACTCGCTTCACACGCACTCCTGGTCCGTTATTGTTTGTACGTGTGTTGTTTCCCTTCGTTTGTTTTGGCGTTACGCTTCCCGTTTCGCTCAGCTCCGCACTTCCCTTCGCGCACCATTGGATTATACTTCACGCTCAGGTTCGGGACTCTGTGGGCCGCGCTACAGTAAACGCACCACTGGATATCACCTTTTGCATGTGTTTGTGTTTGACTTGCCTGGGATTTCACATTAAACATTGTTTTGCTTTACTTCGGCTTCCGCCTCAGCTTCTCGCATTACAGAACCACTGGTGTGGTCATTTCCTGTTAGATTCTCAAAATATTTGCATTCTTCAGGTCAATCCCTGATGATTAGATTAGATTAGATTAGATTCAACTTTATTGTCATTACACATGTACAAGTACAATGCAACGAAATGCAGTTTGGGTCTAACCAGAGTGCAATAACAGCAAGTGCAGGATATATAGATTTAACATGAATTTACAGTTAAATAAAATAAAGACTATAAACAGTAATTAAAAGATGAATATGTACTATAAATGTTGTATACAGATGAATATATGTTATATATGTAAAACACAATATACAGAGTAGTGTGTATATATATATATATATATGTACTATAAATATAAATATAATTACAGATGAGTATATATGTACTATGAACAATAATATACAGATGTATATATATATATATATATATAAATGTATTATGAACATGCTATACAGATGCCTATTACTATACACAAAGATTTACAGAAGGATGTAAGCAGTGGACATAATAATATTGCTATAGCTATAAACAGAGAACAGGTATATGTACAGTGGTGATAAGTTTATCGTGAGCAGCAATAAAAAAAGAGCAGTGTGCAAATGAGCAAGGTTTGTGTAAACAGTCTGTGCAACAACAAAGTGTGAGGTGAGAAATGATCAGTGTCTTGGTGAGCATAAGTTTTTGTTCAGAGAGTCCATTAGCAAAGAGTGTGAGGTGTGGGGGGAATGTAGTAGTGGGAATGTTGGTTATGATCATTCATAACCAACATGAACTTCAACTCCTTCAACACCTCAACACTCACAGTGCTACCATTCACAGAGCTGCTGATTAGGCACTCCTGTCTCCTATTCACCTAAAAGTACTTTAAAAAGACTTTTGATCCCCAAAGAAATCTGTGAATTATATGCTCAGTTGCTTTACACTTTGTTGTAACTGAGCCTTGTTACCTTATCTAAAGTTTGCGATTTCTGCAGCTCCTGATATCCCATTATTTGTGTACCTGAACTATTACCCTTAGTCCATTTATGTTTATACAGTTTTTTTTTTAAGAATCAGATGTGAAAGTGCAGTAATGAGAGCATGAAATCACACTAGTTGGTAGCTCAGTGGTTAAGGCTCTGGGTTACTGATTGGAAGGTCAGGGCTATAAGCCACAGTATTTGGCAGATGCCCCTATCCAGAGCTACTTACATTTATCTCGCTCATACATCTGAGCAGCTATGGGGTTAAGTGTTTTGCTCATGGGCCCAGGAGTAGGAGCTTGGTGTGGCTTGGATTTAAACTTACAATGTTCTAAACCAGGGTCCACTAAGCTTTCACCTCCTAAATAAGGACTTTGGCTTCTGCATTCTTGACTGACTGAAGCTTATTTGGGACATGGTAGTTCTGAGTTACTGTTTGGAAGGTTGGAGATTTAAGCCCTGGTATCCCAATGCTGCCACGTTCAGAACCCTTCACCAAGGCCCTTAGCCCTCTGTAGTCCATTTACATTTGCGGCATTTAGCGGACGCCCTTATCCAGCGGCCCTTGTCCAGGGCTGCTGTACCATGGCTGACCCTGTACTCTGACCCCAACTTCATAACACTAGTAGGATATGTGAAAAAAATTTCACTGTGTTTCACAGAATTTCACTGTGCTGTAAAAAGCACTTTTGCTAAGCATGAAGCACCTTTATTTTAAAACCTGACACTGATCATGTAGAAAGGGATGATTTCACTGCCAACAAGTCTAGTCCTTCTTACTTGCCATTGAAATATATTGCTTTAATTGGCTCTGTTCATGTACCTTGCACAATGACAAAAAATTTGAATCTAATCTAATACTGTAAACAGGATTTAAGATACCCATAAAACTATTTCAGGAATTTGAGCTTACTGTAAACTTCACCCTGTTTGGATCGGTTAAAAAAATGAATCAGTTCTTTTGCTGGTCTTAATTAGAATTCCGTTTCTTCTTCTTTCGGCTTCTCCCATTAGGGGTCGCCACAGCGGATCATCCGTCTCCATACCACCCTGTCCTCTACATCTGCCTCTTTCACACCAACTACCTGCATGTCTTTTCTCACCACATCCATAAACCTCCTCCTTGGCTTTCTTCTTTTCCTCCTTCCTGGTGTCTCCATCCTCAGCATTCTCCTACTGATATACCCCATGTCCCTCCTCTGCACATGTCCAAACCATCTCAATCTTGCCTCCTTGACCGTGTCACCAAAACGTCCTACATGGGCTGTCCCTCTAATAAAATCATTTCTAATCTTTTCCATCCTCGCCACTCCCAACGAAAACCTTAACAACTTCAGCTCTGCTACCTCCAGCTCCACCTCCTGTCTTTTACTCAATACCACTGTCTCTAATCCATACAACATCGCAGGTCTCACCACAGTCTTATAAACTTTTCCTTTCATTCTTGCAGATACCCTACTATCACAAATTACTCCTGTCACTCTTTTTCACCCACTCCACCCTGCCTGCACTCTTTTTTTCACTTCTCTAACACTCTCTCCTTTACTTTGCACTGTTGATGCCAGGTACCTGAACTCCTCCACCTTCTCCACCTCTTCTCTGCACATGTACCGCACCACTTCACTGCCCTCCCTCTCATTTACGCACATGTACTCTGTCTTACTCCTACTGACTTTCATTCCACTTCTCTCCAGTGTGTACCTCCACCTCTCCAGGATCTTCTCCACCTGCTAACTACTCTCACCACAAATCACAATATCATCCGCAAACATCATAGTCGAGGGAGACTCCTGTCTGACCTCGTCTGTCAACCTGTCCATCACCACTGCAAACAGGAAAGGGCTCAGGGCCGATCCTTGATGCAGTCCAACCTTTACCTTGATCCAGTCTGTCGTTCCTACTGCACACTTCAATGTTGTCACACTGTCCTCAAACATGTCCTGCACCACCCTCACATACTTCTCTGACACACCAGACTTCCTCATACAATACCACAACTCCTCTCTCCACCCTGTCGTACGCTTTCTCTAAATCCACAAACACACAATGCAGCTCCTTCTGACCTTCTCTATATTTTTCCATCAACATTCTCAAAGCAAATAATGTGTCTGTGGTGCTCTTCCTCAGCATGAAACCATACTGTTGCTAACAGATGGTCACCTCTTCTCTCAGCCTGGCTTCCACTACTCTTTCCCATAACTTCATGGTGTGACTGATCCACTTTATTCCCCTGTAGATATTGCAGGTCTGCACATCTCCCTTATGCTTAAAGATCGGTACCAGCACACTCCTTCTCCATTCCTCAGGCATCCTCTCACCTTCCAGAATCTTGTTAAACAATCTGGTTAAAAACTCGACTGCCATCTCTCCTAAACATCTCCATACTTCTACTGGTATGTCATCTGGTCCAACCGACTTTCCACTGTTCATCCTTATAATCGCTGCTCTCACTTCCTCTTTACTAATCCTATCCACTTCCTGCTTCACCAACTCCACATCATCCAACCTTCTCTCTCTCTGATATTTCTCATTCATCAGCTGCTCAAAATACTCCCTCCACCTTCTCAATACACTCTCCTAACTAGTCAACACATTTCCATCTCCATCCTTCATTGCTCTAACTTGCAGCACATCCTTCCCAGCTCAGTCCCTCTGCTTGGACAATCGGTACAAATCCTTCTCTCCTTCCTTAGTGTCCAACCTCTCATACAGCTCCTCATATGACTTTTCCTTAGCTTTTGCCACATCCTTCTTTACCTTCTGCTGCATCTCCTTGTTCTCCTGCCTACTTTTCTCATCACTCTGTCGATCCCACTCCTGTTTTGCCAACCTCTTTCTCCTTATGCCCTTCCTCATTCCACCACCATGTCTCTTTCTCTTCCTTTCTATTTCCAGATGTCATACCAAGTACTTTTCTAGCTGTCTCCCTCATCACTCCTGCAGTAATTACCCAATCACGCAGCACCTCTTCACCACCACCGAGCTCCTGTCTGACCTCTTCCCTAAACCTCACACTATAGTCTCCCTCCTTCAGTTTCCACCATCTTATTCTTCTCTCAGTCCTGACTCTCCTCCTCTTCTTCTTCACCTCCAAAACCATCCTACAGACCACCATCCAATGCTGTCTAGCTACACTTTCCCTGGCAACATCTTACAGTCTCCAATCTCCTTCAGGTTAGATCTCCTACATAGAACACTGTCCACCTGTGTGCACCATCTTTTACTCTTATAGGTCACCCTATGATCCTCCTTCTTCTTAAAATACATATTCACCACTGCCATTTCCATCCTCTTAGCAAAATCTACCACCATCTGCCCTTCTACTTTCCTCTAAATAAAACCATACCTACCCATCACCTCCTCATCACCTCTGTTCCCTTCACCTACATGCCCATTTAAGTCTGCCGCAATCACTAATCGTTCAATCCTAGGTACACCATCTAACACTTCATCTAATTTACTCCAGAATCTTTCCTTCTCCTCCATCTCACAGCCGACTTGTGGAGCATAGGCACTGATGACATTTATCATCAGCCCTTCAACTTCCAGCTTCACGTTCATCACCCTATCAGAAACTCTCTTCACCTCCACTACACTCTTACTATATTCTTCCTTCAGAATCACCCCTACACCATTTCTCTTTCCATCTACACCATGATAGAACAGTTTATACACCTCCAATGTTCCTGGCCTTACTCTCTTTCCACTTGGTCTCCTGAACACACAACATATATACCTTTCTCCTCTCCATCATATCAGCTCCCTCTCTTCCTTTACCAGTCATAGCACCAACCCAAACCTCCACTCTCCTACACTTCTCCTTTACCTGCTGTCTCTGTAGATGTCTTCCTCCTCTCCTTCTCCTCCTTCGGCCAACAGTAGCCCAATTTCCACAGGTACACTGTTGGCTAACGATACTTGTGGCGGTCGTTGGTAACCCGGGCCTCGACCAATCCGGTATGAAATTGTGATTTGTAATCCGCATATTTTCGATTTGGCACATGTTTTACGCTGGATGCCCTTCCTAACGCAACCCTCCCCATTTATCCGGGCTTGGGACCGGCACTAAGAGTGCACTGGCTTGTGCCTCCCTAATGGCTGGGTTTTAAATTAGAATTCCGTTTAAATTATATAAACATTTGTTCTTATGTTATTACACTAGCAACAATGGATGGATGGATGGATAGATAGATTGATAGATGGACATAAATATTACATTGATTACAAAATACTACTGAGGTATAAAGCACTTAACAGTCTCCCAACACACTATCTGAGTGAACTTCTGTGCCATTATGAACCCCCACACCTATTTCTATCAAAAAGATACAGGCTATTTGTTGGTACCTCAAATAATGAAGACTACAGCAGGTGGATATCGAGTGTTCTATGAACTGGGATATTTGTAGGCTGTCATCCCCTCACTCTCACGTTCATTTAGGTTTGTTGATGGTGGTGTGGTGACGTCTCTTATCCCAAAGAGATCCCTCATATCTATGTTACCTTTTAGTCCTTCTTTTTAGTTCTACTGCCAAAGTGAGTATAATTGGAGTCCCTACCTGTGGTATGAGTAATCAGTGTCCCTTTCCTCTCTTTAAATCTGCCTGCTTCATACTGACATCCTACCTCTGTATGGAGTTCTCTTCAATTAGATATCACTCTGTGAGGATGGTTCTACATCAACAGCCTAAAGATGCATAAAGTTGTTGATCAACTCCAGAACTTTGAGGACGGATTTAAACTCTAATTAATATTAACACTCTGCGACAATGTGCTCAGGACCACAGTCTGCTTTTAATCACTGCACACCTCAGCAATGGAACTGCAAGTATATCAGAAAATGATTCTTATGACAGTAAGGCTGCATATTTTGTAGTATTTATGGCTCGTTTATGCAGATACTGGAAATTTCAGATAGCGTGATATTATAATAGTTCACCCTCAAGGTAGCAAAAGCAAAGACTATTTATTTCTGTACCCCCTGTAGCCAAGCCTGCGGCAACAGTGACAATAAAAGCATCTTTGAGACGGTATGAGGAAAACAACCTTGTCAGGAATAAGCACAAAAGGAACCCATCTTGTGCTGAGTGATGTTGGAGTGTAAGAATTTGATAAATGCTTTGAATCATTGTCAGATCTTGACTGGAGGCCAACTACAGAAAGGAGACCAACTACTGGAGGACTACATGCGGGAAATTCAGAATTGGGTCAGGTCTTGTTTTGTTTTTAATCCAAAGCCACAGACATTTACTGGCAGGCATGTTAGAATTTTTAAAAGTACTCATAGGCACACCTTTCAGTGGACTTGCTCGAACACCACATTACTGGTTCTGATTAGTTTGTCTGATTTGTTTTCCAGGTCTGCTATAAATGCATTCCTCTGATTCACTGATAGAAATGTTAATTGTAATCATCAGCCACACAATTCTGATTTATTTGTTTAAAGTGAAATTCAAATCCCAGAATCACAACCTGCACCTGCTTGGCCCTTGAGCAAGGCTCTAAACACTTAGTTGCTCAGTTGTGAGAAGAAGTAGTTTGTAGTGGATTTGAAACTTAACAGGAAGCCAGTGTAGGGACGAGAAGATTGGGGTTATATGGTGATATTTTCTCGACCTTGTGAGAACTCTGGCTTCTGCATTCTGGAGAAACTGTAGCTTGTTTATTAATAATGCAGGACATCCACCTAGTAATGCATTACAATAGTCCAGGCTGAAGGTCATGAACGCATGGACGAGCTTCTCTGTATCAGATATAGATCACATGTTTTATAGCTTGCAGGATGTTGTCCTCTCAGAAATACCACAACGTACTGAACGATGGATTCCACTGAAGCGATCTTATGAACAATATGATAATGTTATTAGACAATATAAATGTCATTTACAAGCAGCACATTCCCTTTTTTTTCCCAGTAATAGTAAAATGTTGTTTGTAAATATGATCTCAGATTGAAGTATTGTCTCCTATTATAGATGAGGAAGTATAAATGTTAAACCTATAAATAGATTTCCTGTGTGTTTTGTTTCTAGTATACCTGGATTCTTGTCATGAAGATAATTACATGCTAGGTGTGAAGACTGGAAATTTTGTTACTGATAGACTAATAGGAATGTTTCCTAAATAAAGTGGGACAGTCCGGTGATGTAACAGATCAGTATGTTAACACTGTTAATTGTAGGAGGACTGCTATAAAATAGCGTCAAGGAACCTGCTATAGTGTCACTTTAACCTGCAAGTTGAACAGACAGATACTGAACTAGATCCAAACATGGTGAGATTCCAGTGTGTGGCTGTGGCTCTGCTCTTATGCTTACAAGGTAAGACTTTAGCAATAATTACTGAAGAATGTTTCTTTATTTACTTTTATTTACAATAATGGCTATGTGCAAATTTATACAACATTGGTCATTGTGCAAATAGCTATAGCTGTAAGTATAACTTGATCCAGCAAATCCTGTAGCTTTCCATTTTATTTTGTTATAATATGGACTGACCTTTGATTATAAACAGATTTTATTGAAGGTAAATATTATGAAATGATAACACTTGTTGACTATTTTGTCACACATTGTATTTTGAGTTGTCGAATTTATAAAATATCAAAAACATACAAATGATGCAGACATCTAAAAGACAACCACAAGGTTTCTTCCTCATACCCTCTCAGGGAGTTTTTCTTCGCTACAATTGCCACTTGCTCACTTATTAGTGACAAACTTATATGTGCTACATGTGCTAAATCCACATCTGCATCTTGTTAAACTTAACTTCTTCTTCTTTCATTTCAGGTTCTCTTTCCCAGCTGGATGGTGGGTATTTCTCTTAGTCTTAATAAATTTTATTCTCCTCTGTTCTGCTGAATGATGCCATTCGGATTGTAACTGATGTTTTTCTTTCTTCAGTATGTGGTCGTGCCCCTTTTAACACCCGTATTGTGGGTGGGCAGAGTTCCTCAGAAGGAGGTTGGCCATGGCAGGTTAGTCTCCAGAGCCCTGATTATAATGGACATTTCTGTGGAGGAACCCTGATCAACAAAGACTTTATTCTGACAGCAGCCCACTGTTTCTCCAGGTTTGTTTCTTTAAATTACATTTTATTTGTATTTATACATATATAATACTTTAATCAGTTGTGAATGTAAGTAAAGAAATGAATAAACGTTTTTAATTTTACAGCACCATCTCTTCTGCTGTGACGGTGTATTTGGGGAAACAGACTCTAACCGGTTCTAATCCCAATCAAATTACGAGAGGTGTAACTCAGGTGATCGTTCACCCCAGCTACAACAGCGCCACCCAAAACAATGACATTGCTCTTTTACGCCTGAGCTCTTCTGTCAACTTCACGGACTACATCAGACCAGTGTGTCTGGCAGGGCAAGGCAGCAGTTTTCCAGATAAAACCAGCTGCTGGATCACAGGCTGGGGAAGCATTGCCTCTGGAGGTAAAATACATAGACATGAACACACAGGTTTCTGTGATCAAAAAAACAAACATTTTGTACTTGTCAGGAAAATCTCACCTACAGAGGTGTTTTGTTTGCATCATCAGGAATAGTTGTAGTAGAAGCAGTAGTTATGCAGGGTTTGGTTGTTAATCAGAGACACAAAAGATGATCTGAAGTCTTGTTTAGGTGGGTTCCTATGGCAAACCAAAATATGTTTATATGTCTTTGTTTTTGTGTATAGTGCAACTGCCAGCTCCTGGTGTTCTTCAGGAGGCGATGGTTCCTACTGTCAATACACAGATTTGTGATTTTCTCCTGGGATTTGGCTCTATTACCCCAAACATGATGTGTGCTGGTTACTACCAAGGAGGCAAAGATACCTGCCAGGTAAACACACAATAAGAAGACATTTGTAAATAAATACAACTTGTATCAACCTTCAACATTAAAAAAATGACAAGTTTATTTCTCTTTTGAAAGGGGGATTCTGGAGGTCCGCTGGTCATTAAGCAGGGTGCTGTCTGGGTTCAGGCTGGTATCACTAGCTGGGGTAGAGGCTGTGCTCTGTCCTATTCACCTGCTGTGTATACTCAGGTGTCTCAGTACCAGACCTGGTTATCGAGTGTCATCAGCCAAAACCTGCCAGGATTTATCTAGTAAGACATTTTTTACTCAGGAGTATGTTAGGCCATGAGTCTCTAACTAGTTTGAGCTGCAACTCAGTAGTTTTTGGTCCTAATTTGTTCTTTTGTCTTACAGGTATTAACACAGTGGAAGGACTGATGGACGTACCGATGAACCAAGTGCAATGAAACAATTTTCCTTTAATAAGCTGTTTATTATTTAATATGAAATGTTATTTGCTATGCTTGTCTATATTTATTTTTTACTGTGATAAATTTGATATACATAGTAGTTATATTTGAAGCTGTTTTATATTTTGTAATTATAAGGAAGCGTGTGATAATGCTCTTGTACAGTACCACGTGTTTACATCAAGATTACATATTATTCATGTAATCTATTTATCTTCTTAAATTACACACCTGATTAAAAGATAATTACCTGTATGAACCTTTTGTCCGAGTCACTATTTTACGCATTTCTACATTGTGAAAGTTGTAGATTCATGAGTGAAATGGATCGAATGTGAGTGTTAGTGTGGGTAAGGGGTAATAAAGATGGTAAAAATGGGTGAATGTGATTGTAAAACATTTTGTGGAATAGGGCAAGCGTAATGGGATGTGGTAGCTCAGTCGTTAAAGCATTGGACTCCACCACCAAGCTGCCCTTACCCAAGGCCCTTAACACTCAGTTGCTCAGTTGTAGGTCACCTTGTCTAAAGGCGTCTGCAAAATGCCATAAATGTAAATGTAATTAAACAAAAGAATTGTTCTCACTTGGAATATTCACTACACGGATGCCCAACAGTTTTGGTGTGACTCCCATCCTTAAGGGCCTTTAAATGCAGTACATGCTGCTTATGATCTGTGTTGATACTTATTGTTTTGTATATCAATTGAGTAGGAAATAAGAAATCTGTAATCCGACTTAAAGAAACTGTACCATATTTGGGTAAATTGTATGGACATTACACCTATATGTGATTCTTCCCAAACTCCCCCAGAATGCCCAATTCATTAAGCTGTTTGATCGAAAGGTCATAAGTTCAAATCCCAACACCACTAAGGTGCCACTGCTGTGCCTTTGCACAAGGCCCTTAACCTGCTCAGTTGTATATATAAGATATTTGTAAGTCGCTGTGGACAAGAGCATCTGATAAATGCCATAAAAACTTAAATGTAAATGTAAACAAAGTCTATATGTTTTAGAGGTGTACACTCCCAATGTGTTAAACATATAACTTTACATAGATGCTTCTTTCAGCTCTTTAAAAAGCTTTTCCATCAATATCCTCAACAAGAAGATTAAAGAGAGACTCCTCAACCTGAAGCAAAGAAGCTCAACCAAAATTTTCAGAGTCTGCTCTGAAATCTGGCAGGTTTGTCAGTGGAAGTATTCAGAATCAACCGGACATCAAGGCCATCAAATGATCAAGGTTAAAACATCTGGCTTGACAGGATATCTAAGCCACTCTTGAGCTTTGACAACCTGGGTCCCAGAGATCCAAAGAATTTAACTTATGCAACTCACCCAGGTAAATTTTATATCTGTGAAAAGCCAAAGGCATCAATATAAATTGTGTTTAAAGAATCAAGTCTAGGAAATCACTGTATTAGAGCAGACAAGAGGGACTCGAATGCATGATGCAGGTAAAGTGTAAAAGAGTCAAGTCAAGTTTATTTCTATAGCGCTTTTCACAACAGACATTGTCTCAAAGCAGTTTACAGAAATCAACAGTCAAGGTGAACGGTGTGCATTTATCCCTGATGAGCAAGCCATGGTGACTGTGGGAAGGAAAAAACTCCCTTAGATGTTATGAGGAAGAAACCTTGAGAGGAACCAGACTCAAAAGGGGAACCCATCCTCATTTGTGTGACATCAAGAGTTTGATCATAAATCATCAAACAATACAGAACACTGGAGAGTGAGTACTAACCTCAGGAAGCCTCGGGATGGGGAAAGAAGGAGAAGCAGTGCAGAGGAATTAGCGTAGCTGCTGTTCATGATATTAACAGCACAAGTTGATAATGTGCATGTGATCAGATGTTCTGGAGCACAAGTTTATGATGTTATGTTTAGGCTTTGCTAAAAAGATATGTTTTTAATCTGCACTTAAACTGGGAAAATGTGTCTGAGCCCCGAACACTGTCAGGAAGACTATTCCAGAGTTTAGGAACTAAATGTGAAAATGCTCTACCACCTTTAGTGGACTTTGCTATTCTAGGAACTACTAGAAGCCCAGAGTTTTGAGATCTCAGGGAGCGTGACGGATTGTAGCGTGTTAAAAGACTGGAGAGATACATGGGAGCCAAACCATTTAGTGCTTTATAAGTGAGTAGCAGTAGTTTGTATTATATTCGAAACTTAACCGGAAGCCAATGTAGGGACGATAAGATTGTGGTTATGTGATCATATTTTCTTGACCTAGTAAGAACACTTGATGCCGCATTCTGAACTAATTGAAGCTTATACCACACCATACTGCACACGTTCACTTTAAAGACAATCACATCAACCACCTTATGTGATTACTGTTTACTGTACATAAGCATACCCTGTATAATAAGCATACCCTGTTTATACAATTCTCCTATATATATATATATATATATATATATATATATATATATATATATATATATATATATATATATATATCTTTATATATTTTACATACTTTTTTGGTTTTATTTATCCTTTTTTCCTTGTTTTATTTTCCCACCCTATTCCCACATGCCGGTCAGTCGTATAAAGCATTTCACTGCATCTCGTACTCTGTATGTATGTGTATGTGACGAATAAAATTTTATTTGATTTGATACGTTCAACATTAACACTGTCAGGCTGATGGACAGGACGCAGAAGCGGAAGTAAGTCAATCATCGTTTATTCAGTCAATTCAACAAAGAAACACTCACAGTTGCCGTGGCTGGAAAACAAACCAAGAATATCCGCTCGAGACGAGTAATCCTAAACGAAACTTAGAGTCCGAAAACGAAAGTAAACTGCAACGGCAAAGAGTAATCCATAAGGAACAGAACCAGGATACGGAACCAGCGGGGAATGCTGGCGGTCGAGCAGCCACGGGTATCACCAGCATGACAATTCACGAACCGACAGCCTGTGACTCGAGAACGTGAGTCTTTATAGTCTGATCCGTAACAAGCCACAGCTGTCGGTCGTTCGGGCAGGCACGGGATAACGAGGAACCATGACAGCTACTGAGGGGGGAGTGGCAGGGTGCATCTCTGACAACTACTGAGGGGGACAAGGCAAGGGAATCCCTGACAGTACCCCCCCTCCAGGGGCGGCACCTGACGCCACGAAACCCACCAATGCCAGGCGGGCCAGGGCACTCTGAGGAAGGCCTCTCCAACCGACCTGGGACAAAGGAGGCCCCGTGAGCATCGCAGCAGAACAGGGGAAGATCGGAAGGGGCCCAAGGCAAAGCGGTGTCCTCGGTCGTGATCAGAAAAGGGTCTGTGGCCCTCGAAAAGACCGGAAGCTGAGCAGGATTATTGGCGGAGATCAGCGGCAGCGCGACGTCCACGGCGGAGACCAGAGGCCGAGTGACGTCCACGGCGGAGACCAGGAACACAGGGGCACCCTCGGCAGGACGTTGAACCGTAACGACACCCTCGGAGGGCCTCTGGAGAGCTTTGCCGTCGTCAGGGGGACCTGGAGGACCGACGTCGCCCTGCGGGGAACCTGGAGGCCCGACGTCGCCCTGCGGGGAACCTGGAGGCCCGACGTCTTCATGCAGGAAGCTTGGAGGCCCGACGTCATCCTGTGGGGAACCTGGAGGCCCGACGTCGACCTGCGGGGGACTTGGGGGCGAGCCTTCGCCCTGAGGACGACTTGGGGGCGAGCCTTCGCCCTGAGGAGGACTTGGGGGCGAGCCGTCCCCGTCTGTGGAGCCCGGGGGCAAGCCGTCGCCTTCTGTGGAGCCCGGGGGCGAGCCGTCGCCTTCTGGGGTGCCCGGGGGCAAGCCGTCGCCTTCTGGGGAGCCCGGGGGCGAGCCGTCGCCTTCTGGGGTGCCAGGCGGCAGTACGACGACCTCTTCGCGGCCAGGCGGCGGTTCGACGACCTCTTTGCGGCTAGGCGCCGGTTCGACGATCTCTTCGTGGCCTTTGAACGGGGCTGAGCTCTCTTGGGGACTCTGGAACGTGGGCTGAGCAGCACCCTCAGCGGAACTCTGGAGCTGAGCGGCACCCTCGGCGGAACTCTGTGGCTGAGCGGCACCCTCGGCGGAACTCTGTGGCTGAGCGGCACCCTCGGCGGAACTCTGTGGCTGAGCGGCACCCTCGGCGGAACTCTGTGGCTAAGCGGCACCCTGGGCGGACCTCTGTGGCGGCTCGGCGCTCTCGTGACGGGTCTATGGCGGCCCGGCGCTCTCGTGACGGGTCTGTGGCGGCCCGGCGCTCTCGTGACGACTCTGTGGCGGAGAAGCGCGCTCCTGGAGACTCTGTGGCAGAGAGGCACGCTCCTGGAGACACTGTGGCGGAGAGGCGCGCTCCTGGAAGCACTGTGGCGGAGAGGCGCGCTCCTGGAGACACTGTGGCAGAAAGGCGCGCTCCTGGAGACACTGTGGCGGAGAGGCGCGCTCCTGGAGGCACTGTGACGGAGAGAGGCGCGCTCCGTCACAGTGCCTCTCTCCGTCACAGTGCCTCAGGAGCGCGCCTCTCTCCGTCACAGTGCCGGAGAGAGGCGCGCTCCTGGAGACACTGTGACGGAGAGGCGCGCCCACGGGAACCTCGAAACAGGGCAGCACACTTGTAGATGTTCTGTGGTGGCACGGACAGCTCATGGGAATGCTGGGATGCCATGGCGCGCTCGCAGACGCTCGGAGATGGTGCAAAGCGTCCACGAGAACCCTGGAACAAAGCAGCGCACTTGTACAGATCCAGGGGCAGAGCCGTGTGTCCGTGAAAGCCCTGGAATGGAGCCTCGCGTTCTTGGATGCACAGGGATGGAACCGAGAACCAGTGAGAATCCTGGAACGGAGCTGCACGCTCTGAAGCACCTTGGACCGCACCCGAGCACCGTGGGGAATCCTGAACCAGAGCCGCGCACTCCGAGGAACCCTGTGACCGATTCACGTGCGCTGAAGAACCTTGGGACGGGGAAAACCTTGGAACCACCTGAACCAGAGCTGCTTGCCTTGGAGGACCTTGAGTCGAAGTCACATGCTCTGCAGAACCCCGGAACGAAGCATTGTCCTCACCGAGGGGACTGTCGTGGGGATTCACCACCTCTATCCCACACATCCCCAGAAGAAGCTTACAAAACCCGGCGAGTGAGCCAAAATTGCCCCCTTTGGCGCTCCATAATTTGCTGGTTTTGGAGGGAGCATCACCAGACAGAAGGGAAACGCAGAAGGTGATCTTGGCTCGTTCGGAAAAAATTTTCCTCCACATACTCGCCGATGCTCCTCAGAAATCCGCCCAGTTCGCTGCTCTCTCCGGAAAAATGAGCCGGGAATCCCTTTGCGCTCTCGTAGGGGCGTGGCGCAGCTGCGCTTGCATGAGTCGGCGTCAGTGGCTTTGAACCGCGAGGAGCGGCATGGAACTTCCGGAAGAGATCCGAAGCCGGGTTCAAGATTCAAGAACCGACAGCCTGTGACAGCCTGTGACTCGAGAATGTGAATGTGTGTGTGTTTCATAAACAGATGTGATCAAGCACCTGCTCCAAAAAAGGGCAAAGGTAGCACACACAGTCCACCATGTCATGGAAGGATCAGACAGATAACGACACAGTTCCACAGACTCTGCGATTCCTGCCCGCACATGAACCTGGACCTCAACTGAGGTCTCCTGACTCTCATTCTCCATTTAGTCTATTTAAAATGTTTTTCAAATGTTTGTCAACTCTGTGCCACAACACAAATGCTCAAGCTGCCAAGTCAATAGCCAAGGGACACAAATACAAATGGAAAGATATAACCGTGAGTGAGATGTATCGATACATTGGGCTCTTATTTTACATGGCAGTGGTAAAGTTACCCTCCATCATAGACTACTGGCGACAGAGCAGAATTTTCACAGTTCCCTTTCCAGCAACAATTATGTCAAGGGACAGATACAGGACAATTTCATGGAATGTACACATGAGTCACCCAGATGCAGACAAAGAAAATGACAGAAAGAGGGGCACATCTGAACATGACCGTCTGTTCAGAGTGAAACCGCTTATGGACACAATCCGTAAGACCTGCAAAGCAATTGATCATACTAGAAGACATTTAGCTGTGGATGAGAGGATGGTAGCATGCAAAGCTAACACTGGGAGGACACCGTACATGAAAGCCAAGCCAACTAAGTGGGGGTTCAAGTTGTTTTTTCTTGTCGATTCCTCAAATGGATACACTATTATTATTTAATGCATAGTATTGTAGCCCTACAGGCTAGGATTTGCAGAACCAAAGAACAAAGAACTGGTGGTGGATTTCCGTAGGCACAAACACACCATCACTTCCATTGGTAAACATTCAGGGAAAGAACATTGTAAGAGTGGACTCTTACAAATACAGTGGTCCCCCGGTTATCGAACTTAATTCGTCCCTTAAAACCGTTCGAAATCCGATATGTTCGAAAACCGGACCTAATTATCCCATAAGAAATAATGGAAAACCAATTAATCCGCTCCCGAACTCCACCAATACCCAATAATAATTTTTTTTTCTGTTTTAGTCAGACATTAGTCAGGAATCCCCCTGCCACGCCCCTACGGTGGCTGCCATGGTGCTTCAGGGAAGGAATGCCCTTTTCCTTCGCTCATGCGTGCCCCGCCCACATTGAGCTCATCGCTATCGGGCTTCCTCCGTAAAGCACCGTGGATATTATTTATGGACTGCCTTTTGCCGGATTATCCCGATTTCTGTGGGTATTTTGTGTTGGCTCAGTAAAAGTATAAATTAACAACTTTACAAGAGTAAGAAACAAAATGATTACTGTACTTACCGCTAAATATCACTAATATTGTTCACAAACAGAAGTTGCGATAGATGCTTACTCAGCGATGGTTGAAGCGGAAGCAGTTTCTTCCCCTCGCGCTGGGTTGGGCAGCGTGGGTGGCGTTCGATAACTGGAACTTTGTTCATTCACCGGACCGAAAATTCGTTCGGAAAACCATTCGCTAAACAGAATGTTCGATAGCCGAGCGGTTCAATAACTGGGGGACCACTGTACCTGGGTGTTCACCTAAACAACAAACTGGACTGGACAGACAACACTATCTATAAGAATAATCTATAGATAATCTAAGGCAATCTATAAGAAAGGGCAGAGCAGACTCTTTCTGCTGAGGAGACTATATACTTATATACTTGGTTTTTGTCTATACTTGGTTTTTGTCTTATACTTGGTTTTTGTCTATACTTGGTTTTTGTCTTTTGTCTTGTCTTGTGTTGTCTGTCTGCACTCTGTCTGTCTGTACTGTTCTTTTGTTTGCACTGTTTGCACCAGGCTGCACTCGATGCACTTTATGTTGTTTTGTTGTTTTTGTGTAGCACCAGGGTTCCGGAGGAACGTTGTTTCGTTTTTACTGTGTACTGTGTACCACTGTGTATAGTAAAAATGACAATAAAAGCCACTTGACTTGACTTGACTAAGGTCTTTTGGAGTGCAGGGAGAGCTACTGAAGACCTTTTTTGACCTTTTTTGTGGCATCAGCCATATTCTATGGAGTGATCTGCTGGGGTAGCAGCATCTCTACTGCAGACAGGAAGAGACTAGACAAGCTGATCAGGAAGACCAGCTCAGTCATGGGGATTCCCCTTGACACTGTACAGGAGGTGGGAAAAAGGAGGATGGTAGCAAAACTATCATCATTACTGCAGAACTCCTCCCACACTCCTGTATGTAACTGTTACCTCGTTGAGCAGCTCCTTCAGTGACAGACTGTTACATCCTAGGTGTCTGAAGGAGCAATACAGAAGATCTTTTCTCCCTGCTGCTATTAGACTGTACAATAAAAGCTGCTCCCAGTGAAACCATTAATCAAAATACACACTGCTATTACTGTTCAATTTCAATTCAATTACTGTTTTTACTGTTTAACTATTTAATAAAACTACTGTGTGCAATATTACCTGCAATACGTGCAATATTACCTGCAATACGTGCAATACCACCTGTGTGCAATACAACCTGCAATATGTGCAATACCACCTGTAATACGCACTTTCCCTCATCTGTATTTATATATTGTGTTGTGTATATACTTGTAATATTATAGTATGTCTTATTTATCTATTCTTTTATATATTTGCATTTATTTTTCCTTTTTTTTTCATGCTGCTGTAACAAAGAAATTTCCCCACTGTGGGACGAATAAAGTTTTATCTTATCTTATCTTATCTTATCTTATCTTATCTTAATTCATCTGTATACTACATTTATAGTACATATACATCTTTAAATTACTGTTTATAGTCTATATTTAATTTTATTTAACTATGTAAATTCATGTAAAAACTATATATCCTGCACTTGCTGTTATTGCACTCTGGTTAGACCCAAACTGCATTTCGTTGCCTTGTACTTGTACATGTGTAATGACAATGAAGTTGAATCTAATCTAATTTCCTCCCTTTTGTGTGATAAGGCAGCTGTTAAATGTCAAGGAGAAAGTATTCACAAAACTCAGGAGGCATGATGACTAAATTTGTCTGATGGGAGGTTGAAGTCACCAGGAACTGTCAGAGAAGTGCTGTCAAAATGGAAAGTGCTGAGTAGTCAAGTGTATTTCTAAAGCGCTTTTCACAATGGACATAGTCTGTGTCCATCTCTCCTAGAAAGTCTCCAAGTGGACCAAGAGGGCGGTATTATTACCACATTATCTCTGCAGAGCTGGTTTGACACAATGTCTATTGTTAAAAATGTTCGTCTCTAGGTTACGAACGTAACCCTAGTTTCCCGAAGGAACGAGACCCTGCATCAAAACGCTATGGGAACGCCCCTGCGTGACCACGCTCTGAACCACGTGTGAAATCTAGCCAATAGGCAAGCCGTGACGTCATAGACAGGCGACGTTGCGTAAACCAGGAAGCTACAAGATGGCTGTGCGGTGGTAGCGACTTAGCTTCTGCAAAGAGAGCAGGTAAGCGCCGCAGGGATGCAGGGAGTGTGGCACGGAGACACAGCGTCTCGTTCCTTCAGGGAACTAGGGTTACGTTCGTAACCTAGAGACGTTCCCTTTCAGGAACTCGAGCTGCGTCGAAATGCTATGGGAACGAGTGTCCAATCACGCCACACTGACCAGACCCTGCAGAGAGAGTGAGGGCCTCGGCACCAGCACGCAGGACAGAGGAGCCCGAACCTGACAAAGTTCAGCGGGGTGGACCAACCCGCAGTGTCACAGACGTCCTGGAGTGACACTCCAGCGGACTCGGCCGTAGAGGCCGCCACACTTCCCGGCGGAGCGAGCCCTGACCGCGATCAGAGCGGGGACCAGGACTCGCAGCCGAACAGCTGCACCGACCACCTCCAAGGACCCATCCTGTGAAGATAAGCACCCAGTGCTCACACTGGACACAGCCGGGTCTCCTGACCCCTGGTCGGGGGCTATAAACAGAGGAGGGCAGAATGCCTGTAACACGACACATCGTGTGGGAGCACCCAGCCTCACATAAAGAAACACCCTGGCCATGCCAGGGGGCAACTCCAGGCGGGACGAGGCAACTGCCAAGTCCCAGACAGGCACTCTGAGTCGCGTCCCGGGCCTCAGCCTCCGGGCGCCGCGGAGGAAATGTGTCACCAATGGGACCTACCCAGCGAACACGGAAACCCTCAGGGTCGAAGGGGTTAACCCTGCGGCAAACTGTACCTGCAAAAACTCCAGAACTGTACCGACCGGGCAGTTAACTGGGTCCAAGTCATGGTGCTCACATCATGACGCGAACAGTCGCCATCGTGCGGCGTACGACCTCCTCGTGGAGGGAGCTCTGGAGTGGAGAAGGGCCTCTACTACCTCGGTAGAGAGAACAGCCGCTATGAACCGCGCCCCCTCAGGGGCCACAGCCTCCACAACTTCGGGCGGGGGGGAACCAGGGTTTCGCCCGCCATCGAGGCACTACCAGGAGGAGACAGACTCCCTCCCGGCAAACTTATTCCAGAACTCCTGAGAGCAGCGCGATTAGGGGAAAGGCGTACAGGCGTAGCCTCGGCCAAGACTGTCCCATGGCAGCCACTGTCTCGACAGGGCGTCTGCTCAGACATCCAACATGAGCCAACATGAGACCCAGCAGCCTCTGGAACTGCCTCACAGTGACTGGCTGGCCTGCTCCTACCCTCCTGACTGCAGTGAGGATGACTACAAACCGGGCAGGAGACAACTGTGCCCGCAACCCGGCCGAGTCCCACACCACGCTGAGAAAGTGGTTCTCCGCACTGGGGAAAGTACACTTTACCCGGCGTTTCAGTCTGAACCTCAGTACCTTCATGCAGGCGAGAACAGCATCTCAATGCCGAACTGCCTGGTGCTCTAACAAACCAACATCAAACAATCGTCGATATAATACACAATGCGGATGCCCTAAAGCTGCAGCGGAGTCAGTGCCGCATTCACGCACTCTGTGAAGGCACGGGGTGAGAGTGCTAGGCCGAACAATATTGGTAAGCTTCGCCCCGAAAGCAAACTCAGGAACCTCCCGTGTGCGGTGAAGGACAGCTGCATGGAGCATGTAACCTCCAGATCTAACGTATGACAAATCAGTCCTCGGACTTGACCTTAGACACAACCACTCTAAACGAGAAACCCGAACCCGAGCCTCAAAAGTGAGTGGTTTAAAAAGTGGAGATCCAGAATGGGATGCAACAGACCGTCCTTCTTCGGAACATTGAAGCACGGGCTGTAGCAGCCTGACTCTCTGAACAAGGAGGAAGGAACCACCTCGATGGCCCGTTTCCTCAGGAGAGCACGCGCCTCCTGTCCCAGGACCAGAGCCTGCACGGGTCCCACCAGGGTGGGACACACCACGTTGAACCGGGGAGGAGAAGACGCGAACTGAATCGTGCAGCCCTTTTCCACAGTACGCAGGACCCCTGAGAGACTCCTGGCAGCCCTCAAGACTGACAGAAAGTCTCCACAGGGAGAACCAAACCCTCGGGGCTGGCCCCTGACCCACTCAGAGTGGCCTGAGAGGCGGCGGATCCCCCCATCCGCAGCGATCATACGGGCGGAATACGTGGAGCAAACCGCTGGAGAAAGCTGCGCCCTGAACACGACCCATGGCAGGGCTAGCAGACAGTCCTCCAGAACCCGAACAGCAGAAGCAGCATACTGCGGCCGTTGAAGCATCCTGAGAGGCGGCGGATGACCCCCATCTGCAACGAACTTTCGGGTGGAATAAGGAAGTTAACCGCTGGAGGGGGGCAGCGTCCTGAACACCCTGTGGCAGGGCCGACAGACCAACCTCCCGGCAGTGCCGGGGAGGGACGGGCACTGTAGCATAAGGTGCATTCCAAGATGCTAGCCATCAGGCTTACGCACCACAGTCCGTACACTAGAGGCGAGGACGAACCTCAGGTCGTCCAGCCCATCCTCAGGCTTAGAGTTTTGCCAGGGGCCCCTAGGACCTCCCCGCAGGAATCGGAGCCGCCGAGCAGCCCCATCGGAGCAGCGAGGAACTACCACTGAAACGCCACCGCGGTCTCCCGAACCCGCCAGCAATCGCCCTCACCTACAGCATCACCAGGTCAGGCCAGGAGGGGTCACTGTGGTGCACAGAAGGAAGCTCACATCATCCCCATAGCAGGCCAGCCTGGTATGCCTGCAACACACTCATCGTGTGGAAGCAACCTGCAGCCTGACCTGCCGCGTAGCCCTACCCACCAGAGCCAAGCGGCTCTTTGTAGGCAAACCGATAGCCATCACAGACGCATCACTCGGGGAGAGATAGCTAGCTAGCGTCTCTACCACAAGCGGCATCGTCCCGTAGCCGCGCTACTTAGCTCCAATAACATTCACGCACAGCAAGAAATACTGGAAAAGCACGCGCGCACACGGGCCTCCCAGGACTCAGACACCTCGGTGCGCAGATCAGGGAAGGCGCTGAGGCTGTGGCACATGGTGCAGGAAACGCTCATCCAGCTCACTGGGTGTGCGCTGCTGTTGCTACATGACCGGCTAGATCCAGCTCAGACCTGGCCCGTGCCACGACCTCAAGGAGCTCCACGTACAGCACAGGCTGTGAGGAGTCCGCAGGCTCGCCAGCATCCATCATCTTATCCTCCTTGGAGAGAGAGACGTGCAATGCTGCGCCGCCCGCACCGGGAGAAGAAGCAGCTGTCCAGGCATGCTTCCCCGAATCTCCCGAAATTTCTTCCACCTCGGAGGAAGAAATACGGAGCACTGCGTTACACACACCAGGAAAAGAACCGTTTCCAAACGAGCGCTCACCCTGGGGAACGGGAGCTCGGCTAGCAGCCGGGAGCGTATAGCCACACGGCTAAAATGCTAACAGCCGATACCTTCGAGAGCCGAAGCCGCGAGAGAGAGTGCTCACCTCGGAGAGTGCTCTCTGAAAATTCTCCCACCTCGGAGGAAGAATACAGAGCACCGCGTCACACGCACCGGAGAAGCAACCGCCAAATGAGTGCAATCCCTGGGGAACGGGAGCTCGCCTCGCAGCTGGGAGCGCATAGCCACACGGCTAAAATGCTAACAACCGATACCCTCGAGAGCCGACTAAGCACGCTCCTAATCTAAGCAAACAACCCATGAATCTGTGCAAGCAGGAAACACGCAGACGGAATTCTGCCTGCATATAAGCTCCTAACTGCACAGATAACACACTCAAAGCGCTTACCTAAACGAGCAGAAGCTAATGTCGCTACCACCGCACAGCCATCTTGTAGCTTCCTGGTTTACGCGACATCACCTGTCTATGATGTCACGGCTTGCCTATTGGCTAGATTTCACACGTGGTTCAGAGCGTGGTCACGCAGGGGCGTTCCCATAGCGTTTCGACGCAGCTCGAGTTCCTGAAGGGGAACTACAAATAAACACAATTGATTTGAACATGTGGATGGACACATGGACAAACGATTTTTTTAACATTTTCTTTATTGTAGTAGTTATGACAATAAGGCTGCATATGTTGTAGTATTTCAGGTTATGCAGCTATGGGAAATTTATAATAATAGTTATTATAATAGTTCACCGTCAAGGTAGCAAAAGCAAGGACTATTTATTTCTGTACCCCCTGTAGCCAAGCCTGCGACAGCAGTGACAATAAAAGCGTCTCTGAGACGGTATGAGGAAAACAATCAGGAATAAGCACAGAAGGAACACATCTTGTGCTAAGTTATGTTGGAGTGTAAGAATTTGATAATTGCTTTGAATCATTGTCAGATTTTGACTGGAGGCCTACTCTACATGCGGGAAATTCAGAATTGGGTTAGGTCTTGTTTTGTTGTTAAGCCAAAAGCCACAGTCATTTACTGGCAGGCATGCTAAAATTTTTACCAGTACTCATAGGCACACCTTTCAGTGGACTTCCTCGAACACCACATTACTGGTTCTGCTTAGCTTGCCTGATTCCTTCTCCATGTCTGCTATGAATGCATTCCTCTGATTCACTGATAGAAAGGTTGATTCTCATCATTAGTTAAGTCAAGAGTCTTTTATTGTCGTTTCTACTATACACAGCGGTACACAGTACACAGTAAAAACCGAGACAACGTTCCTACAGAACCCTGGTGCTACACTAAACAGCATAGAGCTACAACACAACATAAAGCTACATAAAGTGCATCGAGTGCAACCGAGTGCAAACAGTGCAGACAAAAAACAGTACAGACAGACAGTACAAACAGACAGACAAGACAAGACAATACCACAAAATAGCGCAGACTAGTAAACCTACTGTATACTTTGAATATACATTACTGTGCAAAGAGAACTATAAAAACTATAACCAATAATTATATGTAAACAAACACAATGCAGTACAAAAACAGCAGTAGCAGCAGTCAAGAGATGCAAAAAACAGCATGTAAACAGTGTGATATGGTTAAGTATAAATAATAATTTATAAATAGTGGAGGAATGGATTGAGATGAGTAATGTGTGTGTGTGTGTGTGTGTGTGTGTGTGTGTGTGTGTGTGTGTGTGTGAGTTCCAGTTCAGTTCTGTGTATTGAGGAACCTAATGGCTTGCGGGAAAAAGCTGGATGTGACGGCCCGAATGCTTCGGAACCACTTTTCTGATGGCAGGAGGGTGAAGAGTGTGTGTGACGGGTGGGTGTGTGTGAGGAGTGTGTGTATGAGGTGTGTGTGGGGTTGGCCACAATGCTGTTGGCTTTGCAGATGCAGCGTGTGGTGTAAATGTCCATAATAGAGGGGAGAGAGACTCCGATGATCTTCCCAGCAGTCCTAACTATCCTTGCGGTTCTTGCGGTCTGAGACGGTGCAGATCCTAAACCAGCCAGTGATGCAACTGCTCAAGATGCTCTCAATGGTCCCTCTGTAGAACATTGTCAGGATCAGTGGAGGGAGATGAGCTTTACTTTGCCTTCTCAGGAAGTAGAGACACTGCTGGGCTTTCTTGGTGATGGAGCTGATGTTGAGTGACCAGGTGAGGTTACCCGCCTGATGAACACCAGGGAATTTGGTGCTCTTGACGATCTTCACTGAGGATCCATCGATGTTCAGTGGAGAATGGTCACTCTGTGCTCTCCTGAAGTCCACAACCATCTCTCAACATTCAGAGACAGGTTGTTGGCTTCACACCAGTCTGGTCAATGGTGCACCTGGTCACTAGGAGGAGGGTGGTCTTCCTTGCCTTCACATTGTTCTGTACTTCAAAACGTCTGTACTTCTGTACTCCAAATCGGTTGGATGCCCTGCCACATGCGTCGGGTGTCTCTGCTGTCTGGAAAGTGGTCGTGGATTTTCTTTGCGTGTGCACGCTTCCCCTCTCTGATGGCATGGGACAGTTTTGCCCTTGTTGTTCCTAACGCCGTCTTGTCCCCTGCTCTGAAGGCAGAGTCTCTTTGTTTTAGCAGCGTACGCACTTTTGCAATCATTTACGGCTTCTGGTTGGAGCATGTAGTAATAGTTTAAGAGATGGTCATGTCATCAATGCACTTGCTGATGTATCTGGTCACTGGTGACGTGTACTCCTCCAAGTTGATGGAATCGCCATTGGTTGCAGCCTTCCTAAACATGTCCCAGTCAGTGCACTCAAAACAGTTTTGTTGAGCAGAAGCGGCTCCTGCTGGCCATATATATATATATATATATATATATATATATATATATATATATATATATATATATATATATATATATATATATACACATAGTGGTACCTCGACATACGAGTGCCCTAACATATGAGTTTTTTGAGATACGAGCGGTCAATCGGTCAATTTTTTGCTTTGATACGAGAGCAAAAACTTGAGATACAAGCTTGAGGGAGGTGCCACTGCTACATGCTGAATCGAACCTAAAAAGCGAAGATTTTGACGAAAATTAAGATAAGCAAAGAAGAAAAAGTAAACATATTAAAGTTTAGGGATACGTAGTGTGCAGGAGTTCTATTAAAAAAACGAGTGTCCATCCACCTCCGCTTATCGCCTCTACCACTGGCCTCTACCATATATATATATATATATATATATATATATATATATATATATATATATATATATATATATATAAATCTGATATATTTGTTTTGTTTTAAGTAAAGTAGGCACCTCAGTGGACACTGTTCAAATGGTTGTCAGTTTAAATCCCAGTACCACAACCTGGAACTGCTTGGCCCTTGAGCAAGGCCCTAAATCCTCACTTGCTCAGATGTATAAACATCTGAGCAAGATAATTGCAAGGTGTTCTGTAGGAAGTCATCTGCCAAATGTTATTGTACTGTAATTGTAAATTTTCAAGGTGGTCTTCCTGATCTCTTCTCGTCGCCCTGTGATCAAATATCTCTGTGGCAGATTTGGACAGTTTCATGCACTATTTCACGTTTGCTCTTTGTTATGGCTTGCTTTCCATTATGTAATTGCAGGTGTGATAATACACGTGGGTCAGAGTAACACCAGGTAGCACCATTAGTCTCTAAACTTTTTGATACGACCTTGTATAATGAATAAACCTTTAGTGTCACCCACATGTAGAGGGGCTACATTTTGAGTCTGGTTCCTCACAAGGTTTTTGCCTCATACCAGCTCTGGGAGTTTCTCACCACCACCACCACCTGACTCATTAGTGTTAAACTTGGAGAATAATTCATAGATTTACAATGTATATACATAATCTATATATCTCTGTAAAGCTGCATTGGGACAGTGTCTCTCCTTAACCAGGGAGCTCCAGGACCCTTGAAGGATGTTGTCCCCTCAGAAATACCATCACGTACTGAGTGATGGATTCCAGTGAAGGGATCATGTAAACAATAAGATAAAGTTGTCAGACAATAATAAAGTCATTTAAAAGCCGAAGATTCAATAAACCCATCATGTCGGATTAGACCCTGGCAACATTTCTTTTCAGTAATAGTAAAATGTTGTTTGTAAATATGAATTCAGATTGAAGTATTGTCCCCTGTTATAGATGAGGAAGTATACATTTTAAACCTATAAATAGATTTCCTGTGTGTTTTGTTTCTAGTATACCTGGATTCTTGTCATGAAGATAATTACATGCTAGGTGTGAAGACTGGAAAGTTTGTTACTGATAGACTAATAGGAATGTTTCCTAAATAAAGTGGGACAGTCCGGTGATGTAACAGATCAGTATGTTAACACTGTTAATTGTAGGAGGACTGCTATAAAATAGCGTCAAGGAACCTGCTATAGTGTCACTTTAACCTGCAAGTTGAACAGACAGATACTGAACTAGATCCAAACATGGTGAGATTCCAGTGTGTGGCTGTGGCTCTGCTCTTATGCTTACAAGGTAAGACTTTAGCAATAATTACTGAAGAATGTTTCTTTATTTACTTTTATTTACAATAATGGCTATGTGCAAATTTATACAACATTGGTCATTGTGCAAATAGCTATAGCTGTAAGTATAACTTGATCCAGCAAATCCTGTAGCTTTCCATTTTATTTTGTTATAATATGTACTGACCTTTGATTATAAACAGATTTTATTGAAGGTAAAGATTATGAAATGATAACACTTGACTATTTTATCACACATTGTATTTTGAATTTGTTGAATTTATAAAATAATAAAAACATACAAATGATGCAGACATCTAAAAGACAACCACATGGGAGTTTTTCTTTGCTACAATTGCCAGTTGCTCACTTATTAGCGACATACTTATATGTGCTAATGTATAAATATTTATTAGTTAATTTATTAGTAAATAATTTATTATTTAGTAATTTTATACCTATTAATTTCTGTAAAGATTCTTTTAAACAGTGTGTTTTGTTTAAAGCACAGAATAGTTTAATCTTGACTTGTGTTTTTATCTTGCCTTGCTCTTTCCATTCTGTTTGTTAAACACCTGAACTTCTGGCATTTTTTTTTAAATATTAAAGTTGTCTAAATCTACATCTGCATCTTGTTGAACTTAGCATTTTCTTTCATTCCAGGTTCTCTTTCACAGCTGGATGGTGGGTATTTCTCTTAGTCTTAATTAATTTTTATTCTTCTCTGTTCTGCTAAATGATGACATTCGGATTGTAACTGATGTTTCTCTTTCTTTAGTATGCGGTCGTGCCCCTTTTAACACCCGTATTGTGGGTGGGCAGAGTTCCTCAGAAGGAGGGTGGCCATGGCAGGTTAGTCTCCAGAGCCCTGATTATAATGGACATTTCTGTGGAGGAACCCTGATCAACAAAGACTTTGTTCTGACAGCAGCCCACTGTTTCTCCAGGTTTGTTTCATTCAAATACATTTTACAGTGGTACCTCGACATACGAGTGCCCTAACATACAAGTTTTTTGAGATACGAGCGGTCACTCTGTCGATTTTTTGTTTTGATACACGAGCAAAAACTTGAGATACGAGCTCGAGACGCCGCTGCTAGATGGCGAATCGAATCCAGAAAGCGAAGATTGTGACGAAAATTAAGATAAGCAAAGAAGAAAAGGTAAACATTTTAAAGTTTAGGGATACGTAGTGTGCAGGAGTGATAGTAAAAAAACAAGTTTTCCCTCCGCCTCCGCTTATCCCCTCTACCAAGACCACAACCTCCGCTGGGTTACTGATCGGAAGGTCAGGGGTTCAATCCTCGGTATCGCCAAGCTGCCACTCTTGGGCCCTTGAGCAAGGCCCTTAACCCTCTTTGCTCAAGGGGCGCCGTATCATGGAAGACCCTGCGCGCTGACCCCAGCTTCTAAACAAGCTGGGATATGCGAAGAACAAAATTTCACTGTGCTGTAATGTACATGTGACAAATAAAGGCTATTCTATTCTAAATGAATAAAAAGAATCTAATTCTACAGCACCATCTCTTCTGCTGTGACGGTGCATTTGGGGAAACAGACTCTAACCGGTTCTAATCCCAATCAAATTACGAGAGGTGTAACTCAGGTGATGGTTCACCCAGCTACAACAGCGCCACCCAAAACAATGACATCGCCCTTCTACGCCTGAATTCTTCAGTCAACTTCACGGACTACATCAGACCAGTGTGTCTGGCAGGGCAAGGCAGCAGTTTTCCAGATAAAACCAGCTGCTGGATCACAGGCTGGGGAAGCATTGCCTCTGGAGGTAAAATACATAGACATGAACACACAGGTTTCTGTAATAAAAAAAACAAACATATTGTACTTGTCAGGAAAATCTCACCTACAGAGGTGTTTTGTTTGCATCATCAGGAATAGTTGTAGTAGAAATGGTAGTTATGCAGGGTTTGGTTGTTAAGGGTTGTTGAGGTGGGTTTCTATGGCAAACCTGGGTATAATTTGATAACTTTTTGAAATAAGAATGTATGTCTTTGTTTTTTTGTATAGTGCAACTGCCAGCTCCTGGTGTTCTTCAGGAGGCAATGGTGCCTACTATCAATACACAGATTTGTGATTTTCTACTGGGATTTGGCTCCATTACCCCAAACATGATGTGTGCTGGTTACTACCAAGGCGGCAAAGATACCTGCCAGGTAAACACACATTAAGAAGACATTTGTAAATAAATACAACTTGTATCAACCTTCAACAATCAAAAAATGACAAAAGTTTATTTCTCTTTTGAAAGGGGGATTCTGGAGGTCCGCTGGTCACTAAGCAGGGTGCTGTCTGGGTTCAGGCTGGTATCACTAGCTGGGGTAGAGGTTGTGCTCTGTCCTATTCACCTGGTGTGTATACTCAGGTGTCTCAGTACCAGACCTGGTTATCGAGTGTCATCAGCCAAAACCTGCCAGGATTTATCTAGTAAGACATTATTTACTTAGGAGTATGTTAGGCCATGAGTCTCTAACTGGCTTGAGCTTCAACTCAGTAGTTTTTGGTCCTAATTTGTTCTTGTATCTTGCAGGTATTAACACAGTAGAAGGACTGATGGACGTACCGATGGAACAAGTGCAATGAAAAAATTTTCCTTTAATAAACTGTGTATATTATTTAATATAAATGTTATTTACTATGCTTGTCTATATTTATTTTTTTAACGCGATGAATCTGATATACATAGTAGTTATATGTAAAGCTGTTTTATATTTTTTAATTATAAGGAAGCGTGTGATGCTCTTGTACAGTACTCCGTGTTTACATCAAGATTACATATTATTCATGTAATCTATTTATCTTATTAAATTACTCACCTGATTAAAAATATAATTACCTGTATGAACCTCTTGTCCGAGTCATTATTTTAGGCGTGAACGTTATAGATTCATTAGTGAAATGTTAGTGTGGGTAAGTGGTAATAAAGATGGTAAGAATGGGTGAATGTAAATGTGATTGTAAAACATTTTGTGGAATAGGGTGTAATCGGATGTGGTAGCTCAGTGGTTAAAGCATTGGACTCCAACACCAAGCTGCCCTTACCCACGGCCCTTAACACTCAAATGCTCAGTTGCAGGCCACCTTGTCTAATGGGCGTCTGCCAAATGCCATAAATGTAAATTAATCAAATAATTGTTTTCACCTTGAATAATTACTACACGAATGCCCAACAGTTTTGGTGTGTCTCCCATCCTTAAGGGCCTTTAAAGGCAGTACATGCTGCTTCTGCACTGTGTTGATACTAATTGCTTTGTATATCAATTGAGTAGGAAATAAGGCATCTGTAAACAGACTTAAAGAAACTGTACCAGTTATCACTTGTAATGCAAGGTAAAGTCAAGTCAAGTGTATTTCTATAGCGCTTTTCACAATGGACAATTGTCAGCCTGCTTGAACCTTTCCAGCATTGCTGCCTCCATCACCAAGGAACCTCCCCCTTGCAACCTGCTACACAGAAATGGCATCCATATTTCAAACACATATAAGGACGCCAGAAACCTACAATTGGCTTCCCGACCCCACCTGTTTTCCTAACTCTCCCCTCAGTGTTACGGATCTCAGCTCTGCTCTGTTCGCACTCAACGTGCTCCGGTTCCCGGCTCGGCTCTGCTCACGCACAACTCGCTCTGGTTCCCGACTCAGCTCCGCTCGCATTCAACGCACTTCGGTTCCCGGCTCGGCTCGGCTCTGCTCTTCCCCGGTTTAACGGGGTGTGTTCCACCGTGGTGGGTCCCGAGTAGGCTCTGGTCCTGGAACAGGAGGTGCACGCTTCCCAGGGGAAAGGGGCTATTCAGCTGGTTCCCCCCACGGTCAGAGAGTCAGGCTACTACAGCCCGTACTTCTTTGTTCCAAATAAGGATGACGGGTTTGCTTCCAATTCTGAACCGCTCACTCATGAGGCTCAGGTTCAGGATGCTCACTCTCAAAGATCAAATCAAGTCCAAAGACTGGTTTGTCACGATCAATCTGAAGGACACTTACTTCCATGTCCTTCCCACACACAGGAGGTTCCTGTGGTTTGCTTATGGGGACAAAGCTTACCAATACCAGGTCCTCCTATTTGTCCTCCACTCACTGTGAAGCAGTTCCAGAGGCTGCTGTGTCTCATGGCAGCAGTGTCCAATGTGATTCCACTCACTATCTACCAACATCTACATCAAACCAACCTCTATATTCTTTCAAACTGCTGCATATGCACTGGAGTTACAGGCTTTTCCTATCCTACTCATTTTCACATTTAGCTACTATCAGTTCATGGCCCACTCCTTTCTATTATTTGTTGTTACATGTGAGACATACACGATATTTCCAAAAGTATTGGGTCACCTGACCTTTGTTGCTGTATCTGTTCCTTTCCAAACTGTTACCACAAAGCTGGAGGCACTCAATTGTACAGGACATCTTTAGATAGTGCTATAATAAAATTTTGCATTCGCTTGAACTTGGAAACCCAAACTTGTTTCAGCATAACAATGCCCGTGTACACAAAGTGAGCTCCTTGAAGATCTGGTTTACCTGAATTGGAGAGGAAAGGGCTTAAGGGGCCTGCTATAGAGCTCCGATCTCAACCCTATTGAACACCTTCGGGATGAATGTGAACGCTGACTGCACACCAGGTTTCCTCACCTACGACACTACCTGCCTTTCATAAAACCCTTGTGGCTGATGAACAAAAATACCCATAAGCACACTCCAAAATCTAGTGGAACATCTTCCCAGAAGAGTGGATGGAATTATAAGAGCAAATTAGAACTAAATGTGGAATGCAATGTTCAAAAACCAGACCACTGTTTTCTCTCTAAATAACACTTACAGAACTCGGATGTATTCATCGCTTTGGCTCATTGTCTTGTTGTACAGTGAAGTCAGTTCCAATGCAGCCATGTTGGTTCAGGATTCCTTTCACATTCCAGACCCTTCCCTGCTAGAAAACAACCCAAAGCAATTAAGCTTCTGTGGTGGTGAGGTAGTCTGATCAAATCTTCTCTCCTGTTTTCCATCTTACACAAGCTCTTCTGGTAAAGACATAAATGTCCCATTTGGACACCACAGAACTTTCTTCCACTCATTCACTGTCACATTCTTATGTGCTTTTGCCTTTTGCTGAATTTGTTTCATAAAAACAAAAGGAAAATGCATGTGTTTCAAAAACCAAAAACGATCTGGTATTTCTACACTACTATAATGAACCTCATCCTGTGACCTAGTTGGTCATTGTAGTGCCCTCTGCTGGACTGTCAAGAATCAGTAAAGAGGGTTCTGGGAGGGGAAAAATGCAATGCACAAGCTCTGCTGAGAGTATGAGGGAGTGGTGAACTTTACTGTTGTGGGGAATATTATAAATCTACTTAACTTTAACAATGGACATTATCTTAAATCAGTTTTACAGAGAAAAAGCAGTAATTAAAGAATATATAAGCTTGTTCCTGTAACAATATGGAATTATTGTAATGTTTGTTCAGGTAATACCTGCCACTAGGAGGTGAACAAGGGCCATTCTAAGCTGTGAGGCAGGGAGTAAGCGGGGAAGTCAGTCTCGGTTGGGACATTGTGTTTGCAGACTGGATAATAAATTCAAACCCCGTTGGGCGAGTTCAAAGAATATGGACTTCTGCTTTACATGAAAATGACACAGTTTAACATGGTGGCAGCTTAAGTGGATTTTTGCCCAAGTTTGAGTGGTTCGCTGCGGAGGCGCCGGCGAAGTCCGAAGACGGTAAAGTGCTAACGTGTAGCATGGATTAGCATCGGAGTAAACAAGCTAACGCTAACGACATGGACGGACTTAGACCTCCACAGACGTTGTGTCTGGACTCCAGTAACCTGTCTAAAACGTGGTAGTCTTGGAGAGACGAGTTTGAACTGTTCATTGGATTAACTGTTGCCGAGGATGACGAGAAGAAAAAGGTCAGGCTTTTCAGTTATCTGGTCGGTGAGAGTGCAGAGAGCTACTGGATACGTTAATGGGAGACACAGCAAAGTCGGACTGGACAATTAAGGATGTAATTGAAAAGTTTGATAACTACTGCAGTCCTAAAGTGAACGAGACAGTGGAGCAGTACAAATTCTTCACAAGTAATCAAGGTACCAGTGAATCCATAGATGGCTATGTTACTGAACACAAGTTGCTAGCAAAAACATGCAACTTTGGGACATTGAGAGACTCACTCATTCAGGACAGGATCGTATTTGGGATTAACAGCAGCAACATGCGAGAGAGACTGTTACGGGAGACTGTTACGGGAGAAAGACATGACATTGGACACTTGCATTCAACTTTGCAGAGCTGCTGAGTGGTCGTGGGAAAACTGCAAGGCCATAGAGGGACACACAGTGGAAGAGGTTCACGCAATGCAAGGAGCTTCGTGCCTACAGCAGAAAGAAAGCACCGTGGATTGCAGTTTTGCGGCAAGACACATGAGAGGAGCAAACAGAAATGTCCAGCATTTGGAAAGAAATGCAAAAAGTGTGGTAAGGAAAACCACTTTGCGGTTAAGTGTAAAGCCCACATTGAACCAAAGAAGATGAAATCTGTGCATAAGGTTACTGAATGTGAAGGTGAATATGAGGACATACTGTGTGTTAGAGATGTAGCAGAAAGTGAAAATGTGAATGCTGTTGACTCTAACTAAGGTAATGACTCCCAGTTGTTTGCAGGCATGCTCCTAGGGAAAAATATTATAAAATTTCAGATCGATTGTGGAGCTACATGTGATGTTTTGCCTATTAACATGCTAAACACAGATGCTAAGCTTGAGGGCACAAATTCTGTGTTAGTGATGTACAATGGAAGCAAAGTGAAGCCACTGGGTAAATGTAAAGTGAAATTAAGAAACCCTAGAAACAAAAAATTGCACCAGCTAGAGTTTCAGGTTGTGGACAAAGGTTGTACTGTACCACTGATCGGTAAGAGAGCCAGTGAGGCCATGAAACTTATAAAAGTACACTATGAAAACATTTTGGCTATTGACAGCATTGTGACAACAGTGAGAGACACAAAAGGACAATGGAACAAATAAAGTCAGATTTTACAGATGTGTTCACAGGAGACGGTTGTCTGGAAGGTAAATACAAAATGGAAGTAGATGAGAGTGTGAAACCTGTGCAACTCCCAAAGCGACGTGATCCGGTCGCCGTGATGAAACCGCTGAAAGAGGAGCTTCAGGACCTTGAGCACAGAGGTATTATCACACCAGTAGACTGTAGCACGGACTGGATCAGTAGCATGGTGGTGGTGCAAAAGCAAAACGGTAAACCTAGAGTATGCATTGATCCAAAGCCCCTCAACAAGGCACTCAAGTGCAGTCACTTCCCACTACAAACCATTAAGGATGTACTCCCAGATATGTCTAAAGCTAAAGTGTTCACAGTGTGTGACGTCAAAAGTGGGTTTTGGCATGTCAAGCTTGAAGAGAAATCAAGTTATCTGACTACGTTCTCCACCCCATTTGGCCGCTTCAGATGGCTAAGGATGCCCATGGGAATAAGTCCGGCACCAGAAGTTTTCCAGCGAAAACTGACCCAGGCACTGGACGGGTTACCGGGCCTATACATTATTGCGGATGATGTGTTTATTACAGGTCAGGGAGAGACACAGGAAGCGGCAGAAGGAGACCATGATGTGAAGCTGAAATTGTTCCTGGAGCGGTGCAGGCAAAAGAACATTAAGCTGAACCCAGACAAGTTCAAGCTGAGGAAGAGGGAGTGTACATACATCGGGCACCGCCTGACAGCAAACGGACTAAAAGTGGATCCAGACAAGGTTTGTGCTATTGAACACATGCCGAGACCTACAGATTTGAAAGCAATACAGAGACTGTTAGGTATGATAAACTACTTGGCTAAGTTTTGCCCACACCTTTCAGACCAGAGTGAAGTGTTGCGGCAGTTGACACACAAAGACACAGACTGGGACTGGTCAGAGCAGCATGAGAATGCTCTTGTGAAACTAAAAAAGACTATTGCAGATGCTCCTGTTCTGAAGTACTACTGCCCAGTGGAGGACCTCGTAGTGCAATGTGATGCATCGGACACAGGTTTGGGAGCTGCACTCATGCAAAAGGGTAAGCCCATCGCCTATGCAAGCAGAGCACTCACACAGACTGAGCGGGGTTATGCCCAGATTGAGAAAGAGTTTCTAGCTATGGTGTTCACTGTAGAGAAGTTTCATCAGTACACGTATGGTCGCAAGGTTACTGTGCAATCTGACCATAAGCCGTTAGAGTCCATAGCTAGAAAACCTCTTTTGAGCGTGCCCAAGAGCCTTCAAAGAATGATGCTACGTACGACCTAACTGTAGTGTATGTTCCTGGCAAAGACATGTTACTGGCAGACACCTTAAGCAGAGCATATCTCCCAGAATGCACATCTCGGAGCTCTGTAGAATCTGAAATAGAGACAGTTAATATGGTGCAACACTTACCCATTTCTGATGACAGTTTAAGCCAGATCAGGACAGCTACAAAAGATGACAAAACTCTACAAACTGTGATCCGACTAATGAAGCAGGGTTGGCCATCGGACAAAAGGGCCATGCCTCAGGAAATCAATCCCTACTTCTCATTCCAGGAGGAATTATCAGGACGGCATTGTGTTTCGAGGTGAACGTGCTGTTATTCCATTATCACTGCAGAAAGACATCACCCGCCGCCTGCACTCCTCACATCTCGGGGCAGAAGGATGTCTACGAAGGGCCAGAGAATGTGTCTACTGGATTGGCATGAACGACCACATAAAGACACACATAGCTCGCTGTGACATCTGCAGGTCAGTGGAGGAACCCATACAGACACTGTAATATCCCAGCAGAGCCCTCAAACTCAGAGCGATACCTGTGACAGTGATGTGACGAAGACAACCAGATGTGGTAGAGTTGTTCGTCAGCCTCAACGCTACAATGACTTTACTACTTTTACTGGCATTTAGGTGACTTTTGAAAAGAAAAGGAAAAAAAAGGAAAGTAAAGTGTTTGAGATGTTAAAGCCATTTTGTTAGTTTAGGTAATGGCATTTCATTTAAAAAGAAAAAAAAAAAAAGCTTTTTGTACATTTGAAAGTACATTCCTATTTGCATTTAATGTTTGCAAATGTGTTGCAGGGAAAAGAAAACTTTCTAAAAGAGAAAGGATGTAACAATATGGAATTATTGTAATGTTTGTTCAGGGTATACCTGCCACTAGGGGCAAACAAGGGCCATTCTAGGCTGTGAGGCAGGGAGTAAGCGGGAAAGTCAGTCTTGGTTGGGACACTGTGTTTGCAGACTGGATAATAAATTCAGACCCCGTTGGGCCAGTTCAAAGAATATGGACTCCTGTTTTGCATGAAAATACCACACTTTAATTGAGGTCACGTGTGTTGTGGTGAGTTCGAGTCTGGAGTTTCTTCATCATTTATTCCTCTCTAAATGCTCTGCTATTAAGCATATTTCCTGCTTGTTTTGTTTCATCAAGCACATGCAGGTCAAGTCATTGAGATAACTGCATGCTATGTGCTTAAACTGGAAATGTGACAGAAGGTTATTTTCACACTAAAGGAGGATGTTCCAGTGATGTAGTAGGTCTGACAAACGGCACCGTGTGAAGTCTGGGTGGTTATAACAGTGTGACAGCAGGATACAAAAACACTCGCTGGATCACAATAAGAGACAGAGGGCTGAATGGAAATATGCTTAAAGCTCAGTGTGTGACTGTGGCCCTGGTCTTATGGCTAAAAGGTAAGAAATCTCTTAATGTTTCTACATTTATTGCTGTTTGTTTTTCTTGAATAAAGAAGATCAGATTACAGGAAACTGGAATATAAAAACTTTTATGTCCTGCTAAAAGAAATAGCTTTTATTTACTATATATCTGATCAACTGCTAAATACTATGTATAAATATATAAATATGTTATTTATTTTAGAGTGAAATGTATGTACACATGTAAATTACAGTAACAACATAGTCAGCATACCATTTCATAATGCATTTTCTTTATTTTGCACTACAGATTCCTTTTCCCAACTCAGTGGTAGGTTTATCTGAATTTCATCTGAAGTCACATTTATATTTGTTCTGTTCTGCTCAGGCAGTTTAAAACAATAAAATGATCATCTAATAGATTTCCTCTCATTTTAGTATGTGGTTGTGCACCACTTAACATCCATTCTGTGGATGGACGGAGTGCTTCAGAGGGGGTGTGGCCATGGCAGGTTAGTTTACAGAGGCCTGGTAAACGTGGTGGCCATTTCTGTGGAGGATCCCTCATCAACAAAGAATGGGTTCTGACTGCAGCCTGCTGTTTATCCAGGTAAATATTACACACAGTTCTATACATAACACTGTACTGAGACTCTGAGAGTAAACAGAAAAACGCCCAATGAACTAAACAGCCTTCTTTCTTTCTTTCTTTCTTTCTTTCTTTCTTTTAGGACTAGACATTCTAAAGTTACTGTATATTTGGGGAAACAGACTTTCAATGGTTCCAATCCAAATCAGATTACCAGGCACATTACAGAGCTGATCGTTCACCCAAACTACAACTGCACAACCAATAACAATGACATCGCACTTCTGCGACTGCACTCAAGTCAAGTCAAGTCAAGTTTATTTGTATAGCGCTTTTCACAACAGACATTGTCTCAAAGCAGCTTTACACAAATCAACAGTGATGGTGAATGGTGTGAATTTGTCCCTGATGAGCAAGCCGTGGCGACTGTGGCAAGGAAAAACTCCCTTAGATGTTATGAGGAAGAAACCTTGAGAGGAACCAGACTCAAAAAGGGAACCCATCCTCATCTGGGTGACATCAAGAGTTTGATCATAAATCTTTCAACAATAAAGAACACTGGACAGTGAGAACTAACATGATTACTGGAGTATAAGATTATAAGTGATGTTCTTTCTGCAGTCTTATACAGTCTATATGGTTAGTAGCTCCGAGTTTTATGAGCTCAGCATTTGTGATCACCACAGATCCAGCATCAGCTTCTCCATGCCAGAGCCTTTAAACACTCCAGGAGGTCCAATGTCAAAACTCCACACATGTAGCGGGATCCAAATGGCACTGGTATGTCTCCAGATGGTTCGGGATGTTTGTGAGTTCGGCATCTACTTCTTCAAGGTCCGTAATCATCACGAGGTGGGAGGTGACTGGAGCTGGCCAAACCTCAGGGTGTCTCGGGATGGGGAGAGAAAGAGAAGCAGTGGAGAGGAATTAGCGTAGCTGCTGTTCATGATATTAACAGCACAAGTTGATAATGTGCATGTGATCAGATGTTCTGGAGCACAAGGTTATGATGTGAGACGTATGTTATGTGTAGGCTTTGCTAAAAAGATATGTTTTTAATCTACACTTAAACTGGGAGAGTGTGTCTGAGCCCCGAACACCGTCAGGAAGACTATTCCAGAGTTTAGGAGCTAAATGTGAAAATGCTCTACCACCTTTAGTGGACTTTGCTATTCTAGGAACTACTAGAAGCCCAGAGTTTTGAGATCTCAGGAGCGTGGCGGATTGTAGCGTGTTAAAAGACTGGATAGATATATGGGAGCCAAACCATTTAGTGCTTTATAAGTGAGAAGTAATAGTTTGTAGTCTATTCGAAACTTAACAGGAAGCCAATGTAGGGACGATAAGATTGGGGTTATGTGATCATATTTTCTTGACCTTGTAAGAACTCTGGCTGCTGCATTCTGGACTAACTGAAGCTTGTTTATTAATGATGCAGGACATCCACCTAGTAACGCATTACAGTAGTCTATTCTGGAGGTCATGAGCATGGACGAGCTTCTCTGCATCGGATATAGACAACATGTTTCTTAACTTAGAAATATTTCTAAGGTGAAAGAAGGCTGTTTTTGTAACTTGATTGATGTGATTTTTGAAAGACAAGTCGCTGTCTAAAATAACACCCAGGTCTTTTACCGTTGAACTAGTGGTTCCAGAACATCCGTCTAAATGCAGGTTGAGATGCTGGAGCGTCTGTATACTAGTTTTTGGGCCGATGAGCAAAATCTCAGTCTTATCAGAATTTAAAAGTAGAAAGTTATGGGTCATCCAATCTCTTAGTTCCTTAACACACTCAGTTATCCGGGTTAATTGAGCTGTATCGCCTGGTTTAGATGAGATATATAGCTGAGTATCATCAGCATAACAATGGAAGCTAATTCCATGCCTTCTAATAATATTTCCTAACGGAAGCATGTATATTGTGAAGAGCAGGGGTCCTAGAACTGAACCTTGCGGCACGCCATAATTTACTTGCATTAGCCTGGATAGCTCTCCATTTAAATCTACGAAATGGTAACGATCCGTCACCTTCTCTGACTACATCAGACCAGTGTGCCTGGCTGGACAAAACAGCAGTTTTCCTGATGGCACCATAAGCTGGAGCACAGGCTGGGGGAGCGTCAACTCTGGTGGTTAACTGCACACACAAATCAATGGCTCCGTTCACAAAAAGTATAATTGATGTGTTAAATTTTACGTTACACTAAAACTCTGAGGCACATGATCATAAGTAGTGTTGAAGGAACAGATGAAGGAACTGTTGAACCCTCTGGCAGCTTTCAGACCAAAACAAACTGACACCCTGTATGGGGTGCAAAGTCATCACAGGGTACAATCACAAATCCAGAAAAATATGGACATGCAAATCACCTGACAACACACATCTTTGAATAGGGATGGGGAAACCCCCTGGAGGAGGACACACTGACAACATGCACCCAGCTCCAGCTAAACAATAGTGTTGTTCAGTGTATTCAAATGCAGATTGTTTCAGTTCATAGCATTGTTGCCTTACACTGTAAGTGTTCATGCAGGTTTTCTCTAGGTCCTGAAATTTCCTCAGTCCAAATCCATGTAGGTAGGTTAGATGGCTATTGTAAATTGACCTTAGGTGTAAATGACCCTAAACATTTGTGGCATGGTGTCTTGCAATGGAGTGAATTCCTCAGTCCTGCATCTCTGATCCCTGAAATCATCTTGGGGACAATTTGAAGTACATCTTCAGCATCCGTCCATCTTCGAGAGACGATGGTGTAGCTTCCAGTTTGGGTGTCCTATCTGCACCTTTGCGAGTGGCTGAAAAGTCGGATCCTGGAGCTGACAGTCTCTGTTGCACTTGCTGCAGGTGAATGCTGATGCTTGCTGAGGCTGTTGTTGGTTTGCCTTCCTCCTGGCTCTCTTTGTGGTGAGGTTTGTGTTTCTCACCTCCTCTGCTTTCTGAGTGCCCTGTCTGACAGCAAGACGCCAGGCGGGGCGGTCGTTAGCACAGCTCTCCCAGTTGTTAACATTGATGTTGGCCCTCTTCATGTCATGACATCTTTGTATCGTAGACGTGGCCGTCCAGTCAGTCGTGCACATTCTGCTAGCTCGCCATACAGCAGGTCCTTGGGTATGCGGCCTGGGTCCATTCTCCTAACATGGCCGAGCCAGCGAAGGTGCCTCTCGCTAAGAATGGAGAACATGCTGTTCATGCCGGTGCGTTCCAGAACCTCTGTGTTGGGTACTTTGTCCTGCCACTGGATACGCAGAATGCGCCGCAGGCATCTCGGGTGGAAGCTGTTGAATTTTCTCTCGTGACTCGCATAGGCGGTCCATGCCTCGCTGCTGTAGAGGAGTGTGCTAAGCACACAGGCCTGGTAGATGCGCAGTTTGGTCTTCTCAGTCTAGCCATAACTGCTGATGCTTTGGCAATCCAGCCATTCACATCAGTATCAACGGAGAGCGAGTTAGAAATGGTGGACCCAAGGTATGTGTAGTTCTCAACGACTTCCAAGTTGTACCCCTCGATGGCAATGGTGGGAGGGGAGTCTGCGTCTTGCACCATTACGTTAGTCTTCTTCAGATTGATGGTCAGTACGAACTCCTTGCAGGCGTGGGAGAGGCGACATACCAGTTTCTGCAGTCCATCTTCCGTGTGTGATGTCAAGGCTGCATTGTCGGCGAAGAGCAATTCACGGATGAGGACCTCTGTGACTTTGGTCTTAGCACAGAGACGGGCGATGTTGAACAGCTTGCTGTCAGTCCTGGTGTGGATGTACACACCCTCACTGCAGTCCTTGAAGGCGTACTGGAGGAGCACGGAGAAGGAGATGGCAAAAAGCGTCAGTGCAAGGACACAGCCTTGCTTCACTCTGCTGCTGACTGGGAAGGCCTCCAATGTTGCGCTGTTGAAGCACACTGTGCTGTGCATGTTCTCGTGGAATGATCTTATGATAGCCAGCAGTCGTGGGGGGCAGCCAATCTTCTGCAGGAGCCTGAAGAGTCCACTCCGGCTGACCAGGTCAAACGCCTTGGTCAGGTCTATGAAGGCAATGTAGAGGGGCATCTGCTGCTCATGACACTTCTCCTGCAGCTGTCGTAGTGAGAAGATCATGTCTACAGTTGACCGGCCGGCTCGGAAACCACACTGGGACTCTGGGTAGACGCGGGAGGCTAGGGTCTGCAAGCGCGCCAGGGCGACGCGGCGAAAGCCTTTCCAACGATGCTGAGGAGAGATATGCCTCTGTAGTTGTTGCAGTCACTGCGGTCTCCTTTGTTCTTTTACAAAGTGACAATGTTTGCATCTCGCATGTCCTGGGGGATGTGTCCTTGTCCCCAGCAGAGGCAGAGGAGTTCATGCAGGGGTTGGATTAGTGCTGGTATCCTGATCTTAAGGACTTCAGGCTGGATGCCGTCACTCCCAGGGGCCTTCCCACAAGCGAGGCAGTCGATAGATTTTCTGAGCTCTTCCAGGGTGGGTGATGTGTCTAGTTCCTCCATGACTGGCAGGTCTGGAATGGCGTCTAAGGCGGTGTCGGTGACGACATTTTGGGTTGCATACAGCTCAAGATAGTGCTCAACCCAGTGCTGCAGTTGTTTTCCCTGGTTTTTGATGACTTCGCCAGTCTTGGATTTGAGTGGGACGATCTTGGAGGTGGGTGGGCCTGTTGCCTTCTTGATACCCTCGTACATGCCCCTTGCATCCCCGGTTTCGGCAGCTATCTGTATACTGGTGCAGAGGTTCAGCCAGTAGGCGAGCGGTCTGCTGTGCATTTTTCCTGGCAGTCCTGAGGGCTTGTAATGTACCAGGGCTAGGCGCAGCCTTGTAAGCCAGGAGGGTTTTCCTCTTTGCCTCAGGCACGGGCTCCATTTCCTCCCACTTGGCCTCATACCAGTCGGTGTTTTTGCTCTCCTTCTTCCCGTAGACAGTAATGGCTGTTGTACACAGCATTTCGGAGGTGGGATCACTTGGAGTCGATGGTGTCATCAGGTGTCTCTTTGGTGAGAGCCTCATGAAGCTTGCAGATGAACTGCTGTGTCTTTTCTGGGCTGCTTGTACAGTAGGTGTTGATGCGTGGGCGACCCTTCTTGGCGTGTTGCAGTTTCTTGGGTATTATTCGTATCTTGCTGACCACAAGGGAGTGGTCCGTGTCGCAGTCGGCACTGTGGTAGCTGCGGGTGCCAGTGGCGGGAACGAGGGTGTCTCCATGACATCTGGTGGATCTCCTTGCATTTGAAGAAGGTGTTAGTCACACATAGGCTGTGGGAGCAGCACATCTCCAGCAGTCGCTGACCATTCTTGTTGATCTTACCCCTTCCATGCGAGCCGAGACAGGTGGGCCATGCCTCGCTTTCATCTCCCCCTCTCGCATTGAAGTCTCCTAGTAGGTAGAGTCCCTCGGTAATGGGGATATTGGATATTGCTTGATCCAGAGCCTCGTAGAACTGGTCTTTTTCTTCTGGGTTGGAGCAGAGGGTTGGGGCATACACGCTGAGGATGTTGGCTGGGCCTGATGATGTTGACAGCCGGAGAGCAAGGATCCTCTCAGCGCCCGATGATGGAGGCTCAATGAAGGCGACGAGTGTGTTCTTTACAGTGAAGCTGACACCGTGCTGCCTAGGTTCGTCCGAGGGCTTTCCTTGCCAGAAGAAAATGTAATTTGCTTCCCTGATGGTGCCGCTATCAGCCAGTCGGGTGTCTTGAAGACAGGCCATATCGACATTCAGTCGGGAGAGTTCCCTGTCAATGACGGCAGTCTTTTGTGCGTCGTTGACCTGCTGCAGGTCAGTGGTGAGTCCAGGACACATGGTCCTGACGTTCCAGCTTGCAAAACGAAGAGCTGGAGTCTTCTTATTTTTTCTTTGAATCTTGCCTGGTGCAGAGTTTGTAGCCTGCTTGTCGAGATGGTTCTCTAAGCTCCACGCACCCAGTGAAGCAAGCAGGCTATGGCGGGACAGCACTTTATTGACTGGGGGCTGCCCAGCTTGAGGCGGGCGGTAGCTGTCCAATGAGACACGACAATCTCTCCCACCGTCGAAAGCAGCCCCTGGCGCCAAGCTCTACACCAATCAAGCTACGGCTTAGAACCGGTAGACTGCTGCTTCCCGTGTTGTGCCGACGCCTTAAGACGACGCTGGAGTCCTAGATCCTAGCTCCTAGATGAGCTACCACCCAAGGTTTACGAGCCCCATCTACCCGGTTTGAAGTACATACATACATTTAAAGTGATGCAACTGGCCTCTGAGTATCGTTTTGGGTTTTGGGACGTCAGAAGTGAGTTCTATTAAGCCATACACAAACACGTAAACACACAGAAATGAGTTTATGATGGTACCAATAGATTGTAATATATTTGTGTGATTGTGTGTAGTGCCTTCACCCAGTGTGCTGCAGGAGACGATGGCGCCCATTATTAATGCAGTTTTTTGTGATTTTCTACTAAAACCCGAGCCCATTACTACAAACATGATATGTGCCGGGTATCTACACGGGGACCCGGAAATCTGTCAGGTACAATTAATATCATGAAATATGAACAACTATCTAATATTAACCTTATAATATCAACTTTCTAGTGTGAATGTAATGAAAATATATTTACAACATAGATTTTTTTTTTTTAAAGGCAGATTTTGGAGGTCCAATGGTGACCAAGCTGGGTGCAGCCTGGATTCAAACTGGTATCACTACCTGGGGTAAGGGCTGTACACAGCACAGCTCACCCAGTGTTTACACTCTGATATCCCAGTACCAGATCTGAATCTCCAACCACATAAAAATAAACCTTCCTGGATTTGTCAGGTATAAGATAATTTTGTACATATGCTTATATATATATATATATATATATATATACACACAGTTTACATTTAAGAATACATATCACGAGACTGTTGTAAAACGGAAGTGGCAGCGATTTCTCACATGCACAAAACTAAATCTGAGATAGCACGATAGACCAAAAAACATATAGAGCAGTGGTCCTCAACCCCCGGGCCAATTGGTACCGGGTCGCACAGAAAGAATACATAACTTACATTATTTCCGTTTTACTTATTATTTGATTTTAAATGATGTTTTTTTTTGGAAAATTACTGGATTCTTTTCCTCCACATCTGTCTATGACTCACTCTTGATGCAGGTGATGATGCCTCGGTCACATGTCTCACCTCCATCCACTACCTTCTTAAAGGGGCTCCGGCCGCTAACACATAATACATCACCGCTAAATTCAAACCCATAGTGGATTCACGTTTATTATCAGATTTAGAAAATACCAGTTTTTATGGTCGTATCTTTTTAATTGTATTCGTATATTTTGTTGTATTTATCTGCGCACACCTTAAAGGCCGGTCCGTGAAAATATTGTCTGACATAAAACCGGTCCGTGGCGCAAAAAAGGGTTGGGGACCACTGTTATAGAGAATTGTTTTTATGGAGTTTTATGTTGAAATAATAAAATTTATTAATAAATTAATTATTATAATTAATAAATAAATAATTATTAATTAAAAACTGAAGTTACATGTTAATACAGTACGGACTGTATACATAAAATATCATTTTTGGGGTGGCGTCCGTTTATCTTTTATGGCGGGCGAGTTTGAAATGTAACACCACAATAAACTGGGGATTACTGTGTGTGTGTGCGTGTATATATAACATATAAACCCGGGTCATAATTATTGGCTTTTACAGCAATCACTAAAATCTTGGTCATGTGTTCTTGTGTCCTCTCAGGTACTGATGCAGCCAAAGGACCAGTGGTTCTACTGATTGACCAAGCAGGATAAACACATTTTAATTTAACAAACTGTATTATTTTTTATGCCATATATTAAATTTTGTTAATGTCTATATTTATATTTATGTGTCTCTTTTTTTTAATGGAGGTGAAAATAAAATAAAAGATATATAGTTGTTACAGCTGTTAGGAAGTGTTGTACTAATAATATAATCTGCTTATTTAACATTATTAAAATGATGACTCATAAACGAATGTCTTGGTTGTTGTGTCTCAGTTTAGTTGTAGACTATTTCTGAACAATTTGGGATCAATTACATTTTGATGCGAGCAGATCACTAAGAATCTCTTGAAAAGGTGTTTCCCAGGACACTTTCCTTGGAACCAGGACTTGGTGGTGACTGGGTCACAAGGCTAACAATGTGTTGCTTAGCCTAGTATGGTGTTTATGGAGTCCTGTGGACAAGATAAAGTGTGGTGGTCAGGCAGCAGATACGTGATTGTCAATATAATATATCTGCATTCAGGCAAATTTCATGTTTAATGTAAGATTTCGTGTTATTTCAATTTTCAAAAAAAAATGCACACGAGTAAAAAAATTATTAAATGAAAATGGAGATCTCTATGTAGTACTTAAATATTTGTGCACCATGAAACCTTGTGATATGATTTATTTAAAGGTAGAGAGTAAAGAACCTTTGTATATCTGCAACAAATTAGATTGTTGCCTCTACAACTATTGATCAAGTGATTGATATCAGAACCATTGCCACGGATCTTTTGAAAAGAGCTGGATTGATATAAAGTCTCTAAAACCCATTTCCAATCTGCAAAAATGCAAACAATTTAGCTTCTCTAGTTAGCAATGTTAAGGGATTAACCTTCTCTGCTTGTCCAAACACTGTCAGAAGCACTGACCTACATTTACAACCTAATTTCTAATATTTGTTCCATTAAATTGTATTAATTTATTCCCAACAGTTTATTCTCTTCATTGCGTAGTGTTTCTCTCGGCTGCACTGCTTCCAGTACGTGTATGTGGATGTTAGATTTTTATATCCAATCAGATTTCAGCCTCTATGTGCTGCCATGTCAATCTAATCTGCCCAGAGCCTTCAGAGTCAGTACTGCTGGCCTTTTTACCATCGTCTCTATAATAAATAAATCTGTTTCTTAAACCAATCAGATTTCATATTCGCCTCACAGGGCAGCTAGCTAACACGTGTGTTAGACTAAGTTAGACTTTTATGCCTGCGGAGGAAGAGAAATTGATTTGGTCTTGTACATACTTAAAAATCCATTTTGAAGAAAAGCTAGACATGGTGAGGAGGTCGGCCAACCCTGAAGCTAGCTAGTGTGTCTCAGCCCGAGAAAGGGTTTGTTCTCTACTTCCAGACCAGTGAATACGAGCAGTACCACTGGATTACAGCCTCTGGGGGGCACTGCACATTATGAGTCTGTATCTCTGGTGAGTGGGTTGTGTTTTATTTTACATTTTTAATGTTTTTGTCATGTTATTAGACAAATATTGATTGTGAACTGCTCCAGATGTTGTAGGTGCACAGTTGTGGTTGTAGTGTAGAGGTTTGGAATCTTAACTGGGTTTGTTGCTTTAGTAAAACGGTTTTCACCTCCATATGTGAAATGTCTTTCTCTCTGTAATGCCACGTGTTGTTATATTGTGTTTTGTATATTATTGATGGTTTCTGTAATTGTGATGTGATAGTAGTGTATTAAGAGGTGGATAAAGTCGCGTACGTCCTTAATGAAGGCCCAGGTACATTTACATTTACATTTGCGGCATTTAGCAGACGCCCTTAGCCAGAGCGACATACAAAAGTCTCTAGTAATGAATAAATCTACACTGGTACGCAAGATTACAAACTTAATCACCCTTGAATTCTACAAACTTGGAAAGTGCTAATTTAAGTATTTCAGGAAGAGGTAGGTCTTCAGTCATCGCTTGAAGATAGTCAGGGACTCTGCTGTACGGACATCTAGGGGAAGTTCATTCCACCACCTCGGTGCCAGAACAGAGAAGAGCCTTGAAGTGTACTTACCTCTCATTCTAAAAGAAGGAGGTACCAGTCGACTACCGGCTACCAGTGCTGGAGGATCTCAGACAGTGTGGTGCAGTGTGAGTTGTGATGAGGTCACTGAGGTAAGATAGTGCTGGTCCATTTTTGGCCTTGTAGGCAAGCATCAGTGTTTTGAATCTGATACGTGCAGCTACTGGAAGCCAGTGAAGGGAGCGCAGCGGTGGGGTGGTGTGGGAGAACTTTTGCAGTGGACGAATAGCGTTCAGGGGAAGACCTGCCAGCAGAGAGTTGCAGTAGTCAAGTCTTGAAATGACAAGAGACTGAACAAGCACCTGGGCATATATGGTCGAATCCTTCGGATGTTATAGAAAAGAAATCGACAAGAACAAGCAACATTAGCGACATGTGGGAAGAAGGACAGTTCATTGTCCATAGTTACCCCGAGGTAACAGTGGCTGAAGGGGAGAGCAGAGAGTCATGAAGTGTTATTTGGAGATCTTGACCTGGAGATGAATTACCTGGGATGACCAGCAGTTCTGTTTTGCTGGGGTTGAGTTTTAATTGGTGAGCACTCATCCATGAAGATATGTCTGTCAAGCATGCTGATATCCGAGCGGAAGCTGTGGTATCTGATGGAGGGAAAGAAAAGATTAGTTAAGTGTCATCTGCATAGCAGTGATAAGAAAACCCATGTGAGGATATGACTTCGCCAATGGAGTGGGTATAGAGGGAGAAAAGGAGGGGCAAACCATTTTCATGCTGTTCCGAAGATACCAAGGCTCTTGAGGGTTGACAAAAGTGTCTTGTGGTTGACTGTGTCAAATGCTGCTGAAAGGTCCAGGAAGATAAGTACAAATGACAGCTGGCTGACCGAGCAGCATGCAGTTTCTCAGAAACAGCCAAAAGTGCCGTCTCTAAGGAATGTGCTGCTTTAAACCCAGACTGATTAGGATCATGGAGGTTGTTCTGTGAGAGATAGACAGAGAGTTGGTTAAAAACAGTGCATTCTAGAGATTTAGAAAGAAAGAAGAGAAGTGATACCGGTCTGTAGTTGTTGATATCATGTTTACATGTTTGCATGTTTTGATTTACATATTTGGATTAATTGCTATTGTTCTCTTCTGCCTGAAACTGCACCTGTAATTGCATCTGTCCAGGGCATTCTGTGTGATTCATAGGAATGAGGTTGAATAGGTTTTGAAATGTAGTTTTAATTATAATTCGAAGCCTTTTAAAAAATACCTCAAGATAAAAACATTTCACTTTAACCTACATAGACGTTTAACCAATAAAAAGTGTATTATCTGAGTGAACTTCTGTGCCATTATGAACCCCCCGACTATTTCTATCAAAAAGGTGCAGGCTATTTTTTGGGTACCTCAAATAATGAAGACTACAGCAGGGGGATATCGAGTGTTCTGTGAACTGGGATATTTGTAGGCTGTCATTTCCTCACTCTCACATGTTCACTCATGTTTGTTGATGGTAGCGTGGTGAAGTCTCTTATCCCAAAGAGATCCCTCAAGTCTATATTAGCTTCTGGTAATCCTTTTTAGTTCTGCTGCCAAAGCGAGTACGATTGGAGTCCTTATGTGTGGTACAAGTAATCAGTGTTCCTGTCCCATTCCTCTCTTTTGATCTGCCTGCTTCATACTGACATCCTACTTCTGTATGGAGTTCTCTTCAATTGGATACCATTCTGTGAGGATGGTTCTACATCAACAGCCTAAAGATGCATAAAGCTGTTGATCAACTTCAGAACTTTGAAGATTAATTTGGACTGTAATTAATATTAACACTCTGCTACAATGTGCTCAGGACCACAGTTTGCTTTTAATTACTGCACACCTCAGCAATGGAACTGCAAGTATGTTCAGGCTCGTTTATGCAGATACGGGAAATTTCAGAAAGCGTGACATTATAATAGTTCACCCTCAAGGTAGCAAAAGCAAGGACTATTTATTTCTGTAGCCAAGCCTGCGACAACAGTGACAATAAAAGCATCTCTGAGACGGTATGAGGAAAACAACCTTGTCAGGATTAAGCACAAAAAGAACTCATCTTGTTCTGAGCGATGTAGGAGTGTAAGAATTTGATAATTGCTTTGAACCATTGTCAGATCTTGACTAGAAGCCTAATCTACATGTGGGAAATTCAGAATTGGGTCAGGTCTTGTTTTGTTATTAATCCAAAGCCACAGACATTTATTTTCAAGCATGCTAGAATTTTTACCAGTATTCATAGGCACACCTTTCAGTGGACTTCCTCGAACACCACATTACTGGTTCTGCTTAGTTTGTCTGATTTGTTTTACAGGCCTGCTATAAATGCATTCCTCTGATTCACGGATAGAAATGTTGATTGTAATCATCAGCCACACATTTCTGATTTATTTGTTTAAAGTGAAATTCAAATCCCAGCATCACAACCTGCCACTTCTTGGCCCTTGAGCAAGGCTCTAAACCCTTAGTTGCTCAGATGTATAAACGAGATAATTGCAAGTTGCTCTGGAAAAAGTCATCTGCTGAAAGTATTTGTTAATTTACGAGGTGGCATCAAAAGACTCGCTCTGTTTACAAGAAAACACTTTAAGTCAAGTCAAGTTTATTTCTATTGCACTTTTCACAACAGACATTGTCTCAAAGCAGCTTTATAATATTTTAAGAGTTAAGGTGAATGATATGCATTTATCCCTGATGAGCAGCCATGGAAACTGTGGCAAGGAAAAACTCCATTAGATGACATGAGAAAGAAACCTTGAGAGAAACCAGACTCAAAAGGGGAACCTCATCCACATTTGGGTGACATCAAGAGTGTGAATCTAGTCTTTAAACACTACAGTGAGATCTCAGGGAGCGTGATAGATTGTGGTGTGTAAGAAGACGGAAAAGATACATGGGAGATAAACCATTTAGTGTTTTGTAGGTAAGAAGCAGTAGTTTGTAGTCGATTCGAAACTTAACAGATAGCAAGTGTAGGGAGGAGAAGATTGGGGTTATATGAATATATTTTCTTAACCTTGTGAGAACTGGACAAAATGTAGCCAGTCTGGAGGTCATGAACGCATGGACAAACTTCTCTGCATCAGATATAGACATGTTTCTTAGCTTAGCAATATTTCTAAGGTGAAAGAAGCCTGTTTTTGTAATATGGTTGATATGATTTTTAAAAGACAAGTTGCTGTGGAAAAGAGTGGAGGGAATTATAAGAGCAAATTGGGACTAAATGTGAAATGCAATGTTCAAAAATCACATACCGTACTTATGACCAGTGACCCAATACTTTTGGCAATATAGTGTACATTTGCAATGTAAAATATATAATCTATATATCTCTGTAAAGCTGCATTGGGACAGTGTCTCTCCTCAACCATGGGGCTCCAGGACCCTTGCAGGATGTTGTCCCCTCAGAAATACCACCACGTACGGAACGATGGACTTCACTGAAGCAATCTTATAAACAATATATAAACAAGATATAAAGTTATCAAACAATATAAATGTCATTTAAAAGCAGCACATTCCCACAGTTTTTTTTTTTCAGTAATAGTAAAATGTTGTTTGTAAATATGAATTCAGATTGAATTATTGTCTCCTGTTATAGATGAGGAAGTACAATTTTTAAACCTATAAATAGATTTCCTGTGTGTTTTGTTTCTAGTATACCTGGATTCTTGTCATGAAGATAATTACATGCTAGGTGTGAAGACTGGAAAGTTTGTTACTGATAGACTAATAGGAATGTTTCCTAAATAAAGTGGGACAGTCCGATGATGTAACAGATCAGTATGTTAACACTGTTAGTTGTAGGAGGACTGCTATAAAATAGCGTCAAGGAACCTGCTATAGTGTCACTTTAACCTGCAAGTTGAACAGACAGATACTGAACTAGATCCAAACATGGTGAGGTTCCAGTGTGTGGCTGTGGCTCTGCTCTTATGCTTACAAGGTAAGACTTTAGCAATAATTACTGAAGAATGTTTCTTTATTTACTTTTATTTACAATAATGGCTATGTGCAAATTTATACAACATTGGTCATTGTGCAAATAGCTATAGCTGTAAGTATAACTTGATCCAGCAAATCCTGTAGCTTTCCATTTTATTTTGTTATAATATGGACTGACCTTTGATTATAAACAGATTTTATTGAAGGTAAATATTATGAAATGATAACACTTGTTGACTATTTTGTCACACATTGTATTTTGAGTTGTCGAATTTATAAAATATCAAAAACATACAAATAATGCAGACATCTAAAAGACAACCACAAGGTTTCTTCCTCATACCCTCTCAGGGAGTTTTTCTTTGCTACAATTGCCACTTGCTCACTTATTAGCGACAAACTTATATGTGCTACATGTGCTAAATCCACATCTGCATCTTGTTGAACTTAGCTTCTTCTTTCATTCCAGGTTCTCTTTCACAGCTGGATGGTGGGTATTTCTCTTAGTCTTAATACATTTTATTCTCCTCTGTTCTGCTGAATGATGCCATTAGGATTGTAACTGATGTTTCTCTTTCTTCAGTGTGCGGTCGTGCCCCTTTTAACACCCGTATTGTGGGTGGGCAGAGTTCCTTAGAAGGAGGGTGGCCATGGCAGGTTAGTCTCCAGAGCCCTGATTATAACGGACATTTCTGTGGAGGAACCCTGATCAACAAAGACTTTGTTCTGACAGCAGCCCACTGTTTCTCCAGGTTTGTTTCATTCAATTACATTTTATTTGTATTTATACATATATAATACTTTAATCAGTTGTGAATGTAAGTAAAGAAATAAATAAACGTTTTTAATTCTACAGCACCATCTCTTCTGCTGTGACGGTGTATTTGGGGAAACAGACTCTAACCGGTTCTAATCCCAATCAAATTACGAGAGGTGTAACTCAGGTGATCGTTCACCCCAGCTACAACAGCGCCACCCAAAACAATGACATTGCCCTTCTACGCCTGAAGTCTTCAGTTAACTTCACGGACTACATCAGACCAGTGTGTCTGGCAGGGCAAGGCAGCAGTTTTCCAGATAAAACCAGCTGTTGGATCACCGGCTGGGGAAGCATTGCCTCTGGAGGTAAAATACATAGACATGAACACACAGGTTTCTGTGATCAAAAAAACAAACATATTGTACTTGTCAGGAAAATCTCACCTACAGAGGTGTTTTGTTTGCATCATCAGGAATAGTTGTAGTAGAAGCAGTAGTTATGCAGGGTTTGGTTGTTAATCAGAGACACAAAAGATGATCTGAAGTCTTGTTTAGGTGGGTTCCTATGGCAAACCGAAATATGTTTTATGTCTTTGTTTTTGTGTATAGTGCAACTGCCAGCTCCTGGTGTTCTTCAGGAGGCGATGGTTCCTACTGTCAATACACAGATTTGTGATTTTCTCCTGGGATTTGGCTCCATTACCCCAAACATGATGTGTGCTGGTTACTACCAAGGAGGCAAAGATACCTGCCAGGTAAACACACAATAAGAAGACATTTGTAAATAAATACAACTCGTATCAACCTTCAACAATCAAAAAATGACAAAAGTTTATTTCTCTTTTGAAAGGGGGATTCTGGAGGTCCGCTGGTCACTAAGCAGGGTGCTGTCTGGGTTCAGGCTGGTATCACTAGCTGGGGTAGAGGCTGTGCTCTGTCCTATTCACCTGGTGTGTATACTCAGGTGTCTCAGTACCAGTCCTGGTTATCGAGTGTCATCAGCCAAAACCTGCCAGGATTTATCTAGTAAGACATTATTTACTCAGGAGTATGTTAGGCCATGAGTCTCTAACTGGCTTTAGCTGCAACTCAGTAGTTTTTGGTCCTAATTTGTTCTTGTATCTTGCAGGTATTAACACAGTGGAAGGACTGATGGACGTACCGATAGACCAAGTGCAATGAAACAATTTCCCTATAATAAACTGTGTTTATTATTTAATATGATATGTTATTTGCTATGCATGTCTATATTTATCTTTTTACCACGATGAATTTGATATACATAGTAGTTATATGTAAAGCTGTTTTATATTTTGTAATTATAAGGAAGCGTGTGAAAATGCTCTTGTACAGTACTCCGTGTTTACATCAAGATTACATATTATTCATGTAATCTATTTATCTTATTAAAAGATAATTAACTGTATGAACCTCTTGTCCGAGTCATTATTTTACGTGTTTCTACATTGTGAAAGTTGTAGATTCATGAGTGAAATGGATCGAATGTGAGTGTTAGTGTGGGTAAGGGGTAATAAAAATGGTAAGAATGGGTGAATGTAAATGTGATTGTAAAACATTTTGTGGAATAGGGTAAACGTAATGGGATGTGGTAGCTCAGTGGTTAAAGCATTGGACTCCACCACCAAGCTGCCCTTACCCAAGACCCTTAACACTCAATTGTTCAGTTGTAGGTCACCTTGTCTAAAGGCGTCTGCCAAATGCCATACATTTAAATGTAATTAAACAAAAGAATTGTTCTCACTTGGAATATTCACTACACGGATGCCCAACAGTTTTGGTGTGACTCCCATCCTTAAGGGCCTTTAAATGCAGTACATGCTGCTTATGATCTGTGTTGATACTTATTGTTTTGTATATCAATTGAGTAGGAAATAAGAAATCTGTAATCAGACTTAAAGAAACTGTACCATATTTGGGTAAATTGTATGGACATTACACCTATATGTGATTCTTCCCAAACTGCCCCAGAATGCCGAAATTCATTAACCTGTTTGATCGTCATAAGCTCATAAGTTCAAATCCCTACACCACTGCTGTGCCTTTGCGCAAGGCCCTTAACCCTCGACTGCTCAGTTGTAAATATAAGATATTTGTAAGTCGCTGTGGACAAGAGCATCTGATAAATGCCATAAAAACTTAAATGTAAATGTAAACAAAGTGTATATGTTTTAGAGGTGTACACTCCCAATGTGTTAAACATATAACTTTACATAGATGCTTCTTTCAGCTCTTTAAAAAGCTTTTCCATCACTATCCTGACAACAAGAAGATTAAAGAGAGACTCCTCAACCTGAAGCAAAGAAGCTCAACCTAAATTTTCAGAGTCTGCTCTGAAATCTGGCAGGTTTGTCAGTGGAAGTATTCAGAAACAACCGGACATCAAGGCCATCAAATGATCAAGGTTAAAACATCTGGCTTGACAGGATGTCTAAGCCACTCTTGAGCTTTGATAACCTGGGTCCCAGAGATCCAAAGAATTTAACTTATAAAATTTACCTGGGTGAGTTGCATATCTGTGAAAAGCCAAAGGCATCAATATAAATTGTGTTTGAAGAATCAAGTCTCTTGGAAATCACTGTATTAGAGCAGACAAGAGGAACTCGAATGCACAATGCAGGTAAAGTGTAAAAGAGTCTTTAATAAACAGATTGTGAAGCAAAATCCACCAATTGATAATGCGTTCAAGTGTGACTGATGTTAATTTTCATGCATGTATATTTACAATGATAATATATGCATTTCACTAATAATCCTTCCTATTTGTTCTATTTGCTTTAATTTGTTTGTTTTATGTCATGTGTAAATTAATTAGTTCTATTTTAGGTGGAAGTGTTTTTTTCTTGTGATTGAGCTGTGCTATGTCATGACGTCATTCGGGAAGCGCGCGCTGCTCCTCAGTTTACTTTGTGCATACTGAGGAGAGGTAAGCTGTTAGCGGTGCTCTCCTGGGATTACTTGCAAAAAAAGGTTTTACACATTTGAATTTCACTCATAACATGTTCAAATGTTATTGTTAAGTGTTATTAATGTAATATGTGATATGTAAAGTGATTTGTGGATGGATGGGGAGGATTAAACATCTTATATGATAAATATAGCGAGCCGATTAAGCATGTGCTTTGGCTAGGCTTAGTGATGCTAGGGAGCTAATGGCTGCAATTTGATTTGTGCAGGTGGTAGAGCTGACCAAGCTGCTACGTTTATTTTGTTTCTTTCTGTATTCCATCCAGGTACAGTAACTTCTAATGTTTTATAATTTGTTTAATGAAACTTGTATTTCTGCTTTATGGAGTTTACTTTGTGCATACTGAGGAGAGGGGGTAGAGCTGACCAAGCAGCTACGTTTATTTTGTTTCTTTCTGTATTCCATCCAGTATTGTTGAGTGTTGGTGACAATAAACTCTCCAGTACTGCTGTAACAAAGTTGTAAAGACTCGTCATTCCACAACACAACGCAGAGATCACGAGCACCGGTCGAATCGAACGTGACCGGTTACAGTGGTGCCGTGACCCAGATGAAGGTCAGTTCGCTTTGGATCTTCGTCCAAGAATCAACACCGTTTGATCACCGGAGGGCGCTGCACTTCAGTCAAGGTTCCAACGAACAGTAACACACTTTAGTGCATTGCTAAGGGACTGGACACTCCGCTAAGAGATTAGCACTGTTACTTTCTTTTTCTTTCCTTTCTCTCTTCAGATTCTTTAAATTATTTTTCCATGCTGATGTCTAGATAAGGTTGTTTATTGAAAATTTATTCTGTGTTTAATGATTTATACATTATTGAACAGAGATGGCTCATAGCTTTGATACAGATAGTTTCAATGTTAAAGGGGGTATGTTAAATTCTAGCTTTGGGAGAGGGAGATTTTTGGGTGATTGTGTATCTACACCTGGTGTAGGGAAAGGTAGTGGTGAAAGAACACCGGGATTTTGCTCTACTCGATTAATTGGACAGACACCTGAACAGTTAAGGAGTGATCCATTATCGGTTAACTCAGATTTAAATGATGTGGCATTGCATGACCTCGTAACGCACATCGCTCAAGAGGTAGGACGGACGATTATATCTGCTCAAAGTGAAAGGAGGGCTGGAGAGAGGGAAACCAGTGGTGCACAGACTCATAGTTTAAGTGCAGGTCAGTCATTCTCAGAAATACCCTCACTTAATTTGACAGGAGTTAAACTAGTCATGCAGTCTGAAGTAAAGGAGCCTCCACTTTTCAGAGGCGATGGAACTGATAAGTTCAATGGGCATGAGTGGGGGGAACTAATGGACACGTTCTTGCGGAAAAGGGGTATACCAACATCGGAGCATTATCATGAAATCCTTTCGAGACTGATGGGTAAAGCTAAAGACATTGTTAGAATTACTCTTCGTAGTAACACTTCTCTTAGACCCTCCGAGAATCCCAAGGTGATATTTGATATTCTAAAACAGCATTTTAGCGAGGCCAGATTTTCTTACATGCCCTTAGCGGATTTCTACAGCACAGTACCTGTTGCTGGAGAAAATTCAGTTGAATATTGGGTCCGTTTGAATAGGGCTGCGGATGTTGTGGAAGGGGCTTTGATTAGGCTTGGGCGACAGATGGATAACCCGTGCCAAGAAGCGGCCATGATGTTTGTCAAATATTGCCCAGACCCATCTCTGACAGCGATTTTTCGTTTGAAAGCACCAGATAAGTGGACAGCAAGCGAGGTACAAGAACATCTAGACAGATATCAGCTTGAGCAAAAGGAACAGTCAGTAGTTAGGTCTAAGCGTGATATCACTGCGAGAAATGCAACAGCTCATACCCAGTCACTTAGGGAAGGGAATGCCACCACAGGAGATTTCCCTGTTGTGACTAGTACCTTATCTTTACAGAATGATGATAATTGTATAAAGACACTTATCAGTTTACTTGATCGTGCACTAACTCAGAATAGTCAGGTAGAGTCAAAGAGCCCCTGGCCAAGTCAGTCATCTATGAGAGCATGTAAAGTATGTCAATCTCACGAGCATTCCACTTTGTCACATTGTCGACGGCAGCGACTCTGCCTTGCTTGTTTCCAACCTGGCCATATAAAAAGGAATTGTGTGAACATTCAAACAAGTACTGACAGTCAGACTGTACAGCCATCTCAAGGTTCACCGGCTTTAAAATAGTCCGCCCACACCTGGAGAGGGGACGTGTGGGTGGAACTGAACGAACCCTCAGTACTACAGACATTAAAGAAGTTTATGAAAGTGCATGTGCACAAGCCCCGACCCAAGTCAAGGTGATTGCACAGAATATGCAAACCTTGGAAGTATTTGATGAGTTATTCTATGCACCTGTTTTTGTGAACGATAAATTCCAAATGATGGGAATGTTGGACTCTGGATCCATGGCTTGTACTTTTAGTGAAGCAGTAGAGAGCAGAATGCTCAGAGATAATGTGCTACCGAAGCCCACACCACTGACACAAGAAATAATGTTAGTGGGATGTGGAGGTAAAGCAACAAAGCCAAAATGCATATACGAAGTCGAGCTTAAAGTATATGGCATGAGATGCTTGGTACCAATCTTGGTCGTGCCAGGGCAAAAGGATGATTTAATCATTGGAACCAATGTGGTGAAGTTTCAAATGAGTCAAATGAAAGCTAACAGTGCTTCAGAGCCATCTTCATCATGCAAACGTTTTTTAGATGTTATGGCAAATACTTGCTGTTGGAGGGGTAGTGACCCACCAGATAAGATTGGGACTGTTAAGCTTTTTCAAGCAGTCACATTAGTGGCAAAAAAAGAACACCTTGTTTGGGGAAAGTTGGCAAGTAATACTGCCATGTCACCAGGAAGCACTGTTATTGTAGAGGCCACTTCTTCCCGAACTATGCCTCGGAACATTATCATTGGCCGCATCATTACACCTTAATGGGGGGATCGCTGGGTTCCTTTGAAAGTTATCAACCTTTCAGACAAACCGATCACTTTGAAAAAGAACTGTAATTTGGCAGATGTGTTCCCATGTCATGCTGTGGAAGATTTTGAACTGTTTCAAGGTTCTAGTCAGGCTCAGGTGGCTGCACCGGAGAGTATATATCAGCCCGATGCCATTGGTGATCTTAAGCAGAGACTAAAGGCTGTAGACCTTGGTGACATTAACATCGATTTGTGTTCTGCTAGTAATGTGGCAAAAGACAGGCTTGTGCAGCTGCTGAAGAACTATAATGATGTATTCTCTAAACATGCTTTAGATTGCGGAGATGTCACAGGTTTTGTTCACCGCATTCGCCTAACTGATGAGCGTCCATTCCGACTTTCGTACCATCGGATACCACCCGCTTACTATCAAACATTACGGCAGGTTCTCACAGAAATGGAAGAGCAGGGAATAATCTGTAAGTCAGTGAGTAAATATGCTTTGCCCCTTGTTTTAGTGTGGAAGAAAGATGGTAGTCTAAGAATTTGTACGGATTTTAGATGGCTGAATGCTAGAACCATCAAGGATGCACACCCACTTTCTCATCAATCAGACTGCCTTGCTGCCTTAGCAGGAAACCCTCTCTTCAGCACTATGGATCTGACATCAGGTTTCTACAACATCCCCATGTCTGAAGAAGATAAAAAGTACACTGCGTTCGCAACTCCAGTGGGCCTTCATGAGTATAATAGGATGCCACAGGGACTGTGTAACAGTTCAGCATCTTTTATGCGCATGATGCTGAGTATCTTTGGGGACTTGAATTTCAGTAGCCTGTTGTGTTATTTGGACGACAATGGTGTTCGCACCTGATGAGGAGGCAGCGTTGGAGAGGCTGGAGATAGTCTTTCAATGGTTGAGGGATTACAACCTCAAGTTAAGTCCAAAAAAGTGCCATTTCATGCAAACATCTGTTAAATTTTTAGGTCATGTAATTGACGGGAATGGTGTATCTGTTGATCCTTCGAAGGTTGAAGCCATAGCCAAATTGTCAAAAGAGGACCTCATGGAAGAGGATGGGTGTACTCCATCTGTCCGAAGGATTAAGTCTGTTCTGGGCATGATTCTCTATTATCAGCTTTTCATCCCAAGTTGTTCCTCAATAGCCAAACCGTTGTTTTCTTTGACAGCTGGACAGAAAAGAAAGGCAAGGTCAAGACTGGGATTAGGGCAGGTACTTATAGAAAGTTGAAATCAACTGACTGGACTCCCGAGTGTGATGTGGCCCTTTCTAAACTGAAAGAGAGCTTATTGCAGAGCGTGGTTCTAGCACATCCTGATTTCTTTCTTCCGTTAATTTTGTCAACTGATGCATCTCTAGATGGACTCGGGGCTGTGCTATCACAGATACCGGCTGGGGAGGAGAAAGCACGCCTCATTGCATTCGCAAGCAAGACTCTAAGTAACTCTCAGAAGAGGTATCCAGCACATAAGCTTGAGTTTCTAGCCTTGAAGTGGAGTGTATGTGAAAAATTTAGCCATTGGTTAAAAGGACACATGTTCACGGTATGGACAGACAATAACCCACTCACTTATATACTAACTAAAGCTAAACTCGATGCTTGTGAACAATGCTGGGTATCCAAGCTTGCTGCTTACACTTTCGATCTTAAGCATATTGCTGGAAGCAAGAACGTTGTAGCTGATGCTTTGAGCCATGATCCTTTTCCAAAAACAGTGAGTCATAGGCTTATCACAGAGAGATACGGCAACTTACTTGCTGAAGCTGACTGTGTTGATGAGAATTGGGTTCAGGACACTTTTCGGTTGCAAGTGTCTTACGATCATGATACAGTCAGAACCCTTTTAGGGCTTCAGGATCAGTGGGAAAGGGTAACCGAGCTGAGGGCCATGCAGACAATCCAATCAATTCAGAATATGGTAGCGCCTGGGTGTGATACCATTTCAGCAATCCCCTTAGAGAAAATCAGGCAGGATCAAGAGTCATATTTAGCAATCTCGAAAGTGATTTCTTTTTTGACTCAGAAAAAGCGACCATCAAGGAGAGAGATGATTGGAATGGATGCTGGAACTTATCTCTTCTTAAGCAATGGGATAGGTTGAAATTGCAAAACGGAGTAGTTTATCGCGTTTTTAAAGAGCGTTAAGCAATCACAAAAGGTCCCAACTTGTAATTCCATCAAGTCTTAGGGCTAAGGCTTTAAACGGTGTATATGATCTTGCTGGACATCAGGGACAGTCGAGAACACTCCAGTTAGCTTGACAACGGTTTTACTGGCCTAGGATGGAGTATGAAATTAGGGAGTATGTCAAGTGTTGTCAGAGGTGTGTATTGGCCAAAACACCAGAGCCGTCTGCTCTAGCCCCTCTTGAGAGCATTAAGACTTCGGAGTTGAAAGTTGGTGTGTTTGGATTTTTGGTGTGCTGAGGATAGCAAGCAACGATCCGTGGATGTATTAGTTGTTACTGATCATTTTACTAAGTTGGCTCATGCTTTTCCGTGCGCAAACCAGAAAGCGAAGCAGATAGCCAAGAAGTTGTGGGATCATGTTTTTTGCGTCTATGGTTTTCTGACACGTATTCATACCGATCAAGGGGCTAACTTTGAGCGTGCACTCATTGCAGAATTGCTTAAATTGGCCGGTGTTGAGAAATCACACACTACAGCATACCACCCGATGGGGAATGGTGTAACAGAACGGTTCAATCGAACTTTGGGCAGAATGCTACGCTCCTTGCCACTCAAGGACAAACAAAAATGGCCCGAGCAGATACAGGCTCTGACATTTGCGTATAATGCCACGGTGCATGAGACCACGGGTTACGCCCCATTTCAGTTAATGTTTGGCCGTATCCCCAAGTTGCCAGTTGATTCAGTCGTTGCCAGTCGTTGCCAGTCGTTTTTGGGCAGGTGTTTCATGACCCTATGGTTGTTGACCATAGTAACTATGTGCAAACACTAATGTCTCACCTCAAAGAAGCAGCATACATAGTTTAGAAACATACTGAAAAGGAGCAGAGAAAGCAGGCCAACTTCTATAATCAAAAGGTTAAGGGGTTATGTTTGAACATTGAGGATAGAGTGTTGCTTGCCAACAAGGGTGAGAGAGGAAAGAAAAAACTTGCTGATAGGTGGGACCCAAATGTCTATACTGTAAAGGAATGGGATCTTAGGGCGAACATATACAAATTGATTGATGGGAAGGGTAAATCAAAAGTGGTGCATCGCAACCTAATTCTGGACATCAGCTTTCTACCTATTGAACCAACCCAAGATGAGGATGTTCCGTCAAGTGCTGGGAATGCGGAGACCATACCTTGCATGTCGGAACTGTTTGATCCAACTCATGGGGATGGTTCTGATGATAGGATGGGAGCGTGGGTGTCTGATGAATCAGGAGAAGTGGAGGGTCAAGAGTCTGTTGGCTATTTCTCTCTGGTTCCCTGTGCTTCACCTGGACTTTCTACCTCTCTGGTTCCCTGTGCTTCCATGTTTCCTGTGCTTCCATGCTTCCATGCTCCTGGCTACGTGTCTAAGGAGCACTCAGTTAAGTTTACCATTTGCTACAGTCTCATCTCAAGCACCCTTCTGTTTGCATGTTTAGACCAAATAAAGACAATCTGTTTTACTCCCAGTTTCTGATTCGTGGCCTGTGCGTGACAATTAACAAGCACAAGCAGATAATATGCATGTGATCAAATGTACTGGAGCACAAGGTTAAGATATGTGATGCATTATGTATAGGCCTTGCTAAAAAAGAAAATTATTTGTAAAAAACGAATTGTAGCATGTTAAAAGACTGGATAGTCAAGTCAGTCGTCAAGTTTATTTGTATAGCGCTTTTCACAACAGACATTGTCTCAAAGCAGCTTTACAGAAATCAACAGTGAAGGTGAATGGTGTGTATTCATCCCTGATGAGCAAGCCATGGCGACTGTGGCAAGGAAAAACTCCCTTAGATGTAATGAGGAAGAAACCTTGAGAGGAACCAGACTCAAAAGGGGAACCCATCCTCATTTGGGTGACATCAAGAGTTTGAACATAAATCTTTCAACAATACAGAACACTGGAGAGTGAGAACTAGCATGAGTACAGGAGAATAAGATTATAAGTAAATGTTCTTTCAACAGTCTTTGGTATAAAAGTAGGAGCTACTGAGCTCAACACTTGTGATCATCACAGATCCAGCATCAGCTTCTCCATGCCAGAGCCTTTAAACACTTCAGGAGGTCCAATGTCAAACTCCACACATGCAGTGGGATCCAATTGGCACTGGTACGTCTCTAGATGGTTCAGGATGTTTGCGAGTTTGGCATCTACTTCTTTAAAGTCCATAATCTTCATGAGGTGGGGCGTGACTGGAGCTGGCCAACCTCAGGATGCTTCGGGATGGGGAGAGAAAGAGAAGCAGTGGAGAGGAATTAGCGTAGCTGCTGTTCATGATTTTAAAAGCACAAGTTGATAATGTGCATGTGATCAGATGTTCTGGAGCACAAGGTTATGATGTGATGTGTGTTATGTGTAGGCTTTGCTAAAAAGATATGTTTTTAATCTACACTTAAACTGGGTGAGTGTGTCTGAGCCCCGAACACTGTCAGGAAGACTATTCCAGAGATTAGGAGCTAAATGTGAAAACGCTCTACCACCTTTAGTGGACTTTGCTAATCTAGGAACTACTAGAAGCCCAGAGTTTTGAGATCTCAGGGAGCGTGACGGATTGTAGCGTGTTAAAAGACTGGATAGATACATGGAGCCAAACCATTTAGTGCTTTATAAGTGAGTAGCAGTAGTTTGTAGTCTATTCGAAACTTAACCGGAAGCCAATGTAGGGACGATAAGATGCCGCATTCTGGACTAACTGAAGCTTGTTTATTAATGACGCAGGACAGCCACCTAGTACCGCATTACAGTAGTCTATTCTGGAGGTCATAAACGCATGGACGAGCTTCTCTGCATCAGATATAGACAACATATTTCTTAGCTTAGAAATATTTCTAAGGTGAAAGAAGGCTGTTTTTGTAACTTGGTTGATTTGATTTTTAAAAGATAAGTTGCTGTCTAAAATAACTCCTAGGTCTTTTACTGTTGAACTAGTGGTTACAGAACATCTGTCTAAATGCAGTTTGAGATGCTGGTACTTCTGTATACTAGTTTTTGGGCCGATGAGCAAAATCTCAGTCTTATCAGAATTTAAAAGTAGAAAGTTATGGGTCATCCAATCTTTTATTTCCTTAACACACTCAGTTATCCGGGTTAATTGAGTTGTATCGCCTGGTTTAGATGAGATATATAGTTGGGTATCATCAGCATAACAATGGAAGCTAATTCCATGCCTTTTAATAATATTTCCTAAGGGAAGCATGTATATTGTAAAGAGCAGGGGTCCTAGAACTGAACCTTGTGGCACGTCATAGTTCACTAGCATTAGCCTGGATAGCTCTCCATTTAAATCTACGAAATGGTAACGATCAGACAGGTAGGATATAAACCAGCTTAATGCCTGTCCCTGAATGCCAATGTAATTCTGTAAGGATCTAGGAGAAGATCATGATCTATAGTGTCGAACGCAGCACTAAGATCTAGTAAAACTAAAAGCTAGATGAAGCCTTGGTCTGAAGCTAAAAACAGGTCATTAGTGATTTTAACTAGAGCAGTTTCTGTACTATGATGGAGCCTGAAACCTGAATGAAACTCCTCAAACATATTGTTCTCTTGCAAGTGGAAACATAACTGGGCAGCGACAATCTTTTCTAAAATCTTAGACATAAATGGCAGATTTGAAATTGGTCTGTAATTCGATAGCGTGTTTCGATCCAGGTTTTTTAATGAGGGGCTTAATAACTGCTAGCTTGAGGGATTTATGGATGTGACCTAACGATAGGAGTTAATAATATTCAGAAAAGACTCACCAGCTGTATATAACACTTCCTTTAGTAGATTTGTTGGAATTGGATCTAACTGACGTTGTTGATTTAGCTTTGAAAATAACATCATACAGCTCTTCCTGTCCTATACATAGTGGAGTTGTGAAGTTGAAGGTAACACTGTCTCAGAAAATGGTCTCAGAGATTGAACTGCCACAATTGTTTTTCTAATGTTATCTATTTTTTCAGTGAAGAAATTCATAAAGTCCTCACTACTAAACTGTGATGGAACACATTTTTCAGATCCCTGATTTGTAGTTAGTTTAGCTACTGTAGAAAAAAGGAACCTGGGATTGTTTTTGTTGTTTTCTATGAGTTCGCTCAGATGTTCAGCTCTAGCAGCTTTTAGCGCCTGTCTGTAGCTGAGCATACTGTCTTTATACGCAATTCTAAATACCTCCAATTTAGATTTCCTCCATTTTCTCTCCAGATTACGGGCTGTTCTCTTGAGGGCATGCGTATGACTATTATACCAAGGTGCAGGTGCTTGTTCTCTAACCTTTTTTAACTGGATGGGGGCAACAGTGTCTAATGTGCTAGTGAGGATAAGGTCTATGTTGTTAGCCATTTTATCAAGATCATTAGTAGTTATGGGTTTAGTGTGAAATTGAGATAAATCAGGCAAGTTATTTATGAATCTGTCCTTAGTGGTCGGAACAATAGTCCTACCAGGTCGATAGTGTGGTGCAGCATGGCTAATCTGCTCTACCGGTAGTGTATACAGTATGAGGTAATGGTCAGCGATGTCATCACTCTGAGGTAAAATATCTATATCAGTGACGTCTGCGCCGTGGGATATTATTAAGTCTAATGTGTGGTTAAAACAATGAGTTGGTCTGCTGACGTTTTGTTTAACCCCAAAAGAGTTTAATAAGTCCACAAATGATAATCCTATAGCATCGTTTACATCATCTACATGAATATTAAAATCTCCTACAAGCAGCACTTTATCAAAATCGATCAAGAGGTCTGAAAGAAAACAGCAAACTCTTGAAGAAAATCAGCGTAGGGTCCTGGGGGTCTGTACACAGTGACCAGAGTGAGTTTTCTATGTATGTCTGAAAGTACAATTTTAAGAACGAGCACTTCAAATGATTTAAAGCTGAATCCTAATATCTGACTAACATTAAGAGAGGCACTATAAATGGTTCCTACACCCCCCCCACGACCAGTCTGACGGGGCTCATGTTTATAAACATATCCTGACGGTGTCGACTCGTTTAGACCCATATAATCACCTGGTTTAATCCAGGTCTCAGTGAGACAGAGTGCATCGAGATTATTCTCTGTGATCGTCTCATTTACAATCAGTGCTTTGGGTGCAAGTGATCTAATGTTTAATAGACCAAACTTTAGAACTTTGTTGTGTTTGTTTATCTGGCATTTTTCAGTTTTAACCTTAATAAGATTATTTCTGGATCTTGTGTATTTAATTCTTGGTTTTACAACACGAGGAATAGATACGGTTTCTATAAACTGGGCTGTGTGTGTACTTGTAACTATTTGGTCTGTTGTATACGTGTTCTCATAGTTGAAGATTTCAGATGTCTTACCAGTCAGATGGTGTAAAGTATCCTAGAGATTTTATCTGATAGCACTGCTGCTACAACTCTGCTGGGGTGCAGGCCATCAAGGCGGAAGAATCTAGGACGCTCCCAGAAACAGTTCCAGTTATTAATAAAGAGAAGTTAGTGCTCTTGACACCATGACTGGATAGATACATAGGAGCCAAACCATTTAGTGTTTTGTAGGTAAGTAGCAGAAGTTTGTAGTCAATTTGAAACTTAACAGGTAGCCAGTGTAGAGATGAGAAGATTGGGGTTGTATGATCATATTTTCTCGACCTTGTGTGAACTTTGGCTGCTGCATTCTGGACTGTCTGTGGCCTGTTTATTAATGATGCAGGAAATTCACTCAGTAATGCATTACAATGGTCCAGTCTGGAGGTCTTGAATGCGTACGTACGGCTTGTGGTCTCAGAACACAACCCTGGGCTTGTTTTCCAGTGACTGGACGTTGGCTAACAGGAAACTAGGTAAGGGAGCGCGGTGTGCCCTCAGCCTGTTCCTGATGCCGGCTCGTTTCCCTCGTGGACGCCGGTACGGGTGGCGTCCTTTGTTGTCCCTCAGGATCTCTCTCGGCCAGCATGGGTCCGGGTTTAAAAACGGCGAAAGGTGAGTGCATTGTACACCAATAGATATGAGTGGCTCTGTCATATCTAATGATGTCCATCTTGTGTAGATGGAACTGTAACTAATTAAATAAAAGTATAAAATAAACAACAAAAGAGAAAACATAGCTGGAGCAGTCGTGACGGCAGCCGACCTCACCGGCGCCATCTTGGGCAGTCCCTTCAGCACGAAGCAGGAGCGGTCATACCAACCGCTAAATATCAGCGGGACTCCAGTGGAGAGAGTGGACAGTTTCCAGTACCTAGGTGTTCACATTACACACGACCTGTTTTGGTCCTGTCATACCCACACCCTGGTGAAGAAGGCCTGGCAGCGTCTGTACCATCTAACACGCTTGAGGGACTTTAAACTACCCTCTCAGGTGCTAAAGACCTTCTACACCTGCACCAGTGAAAGCATTCTGATGGGTAGCATCACTTCCTGGTTCAGGAACAGCACCATGCAGGACAGACGAGCCCTCCAGAGGGTCGTGCATTCAGCTGAACGTACCATCCACACCGAGCTCCCTAACCTGCAGGACATCTACAGAACGCGGTGCCGGACCAGGGCCAGGAAGATTATGAAGGACCTCAGCCAGCCCAACAATGGACTCTTTTCTTTGTTACGTTCAGTGAAACGCTTCCGCTCCCTGAAATTGAACACAGAGAGAATAAGGAGGAGCTTCTTCCCGCAGGCCATTTGAAGTTTAAACCAGGAAACAACTAGGATCTAAAACTGGATCTAAAAGCTGGTCACTCTCTCTCCATCATCACACTTCTGCATATATATATATTTTTTTTAATTTTCTCGAACTTCAACACTTAATCCCTGGACAGTCACTTCAACTGTGGATTTGCACGGCACAGAGCACTTTATACCACACCATACCGCACACGTTCACTTTAAAGACAATCACATCTACCACTTAATGTGATTACTGTTTACTGTACATAAGCATACCCTGTATCATAAGCATACCCTGTATATACAATTCTCCTATTTTTCATATATATATATATATATATATATATATATATATATATATATATATATATTATATATATATATATCTTTATCTTTATACTGCTGCGACCGGGTTCGATTCCGGTCAGGAACCATCCCCAGCCACTCTCAGTGCGGTCCCAAGCCCGGATAAATTGGGGAGGGTTGCGTTAGGAAGGGCATCCAGCGTAAAAACATGTGCCAAATCAAAACATGCGGAGGATCCGCTGTGGCGACCCCTGACGGGAGAAGCCGAAAGAAAAGTTTTACGTTTTTATCTTTATATATTTTATATTTTACATAGTTTATTGGTTTTATTTATCTGCCTTCTTTTTCCCTTGTTTTATTTCTTTCCCCCACCCTATTCCCTCATGCCGGTCAGTCGTATAAACCATTTCACTGCATGTCGTACTCTGTATGTATGTTTATGTGACGAATAAAATTTTATTTGATTTGATACGTTCAACATTATGTTAGGCGAAAGTGAATGAGGCGGAAGCCCGAATCACCAGCAAACAGAGTTAAATGAAAAACAGTCGCAGAGCAAACACACAGAGTCCAACAAAGATAATAACGGATGCTGGAGTGGAGTGAGTGAAGTGCTTATATTGGTGTGTGTGTATGTGTAACAAGAGACAGGTGTGTGGAATCAGTATGATGACAAGGAGATCGATGGCGCGCACGGGAGAAGAAGCAGGGTGCTTCCTGACACCTTAACACACACACACTGGTTTACTGTTTACATAAGGGATATACTTCACTGAACAAGACCCTCAACTTTCAAATGACAAATCCATATACAAATGTCCTCATGTAATCTCTAGGGCACTGACCACACCCAGCCCATGTGAGTGTGAGGGTTTACTTAACATCCAGAAGAACAAAGAACAAAGGTGTACATTCTACCGTATGTGGGATTATTTACAATGTTCTAATGAATATGTAATGAAAAGTAAGTTGTCATAATTAAAATCAGTTCATTTGAATGTAATTTATGTTGTTGTCTCATAATCTGTTTATGTCTTTCCTTCATCTTCACTTGTGATGTTTTTGACCTTTTTTATGGTTTTTGGTTTGTAGTTCAGAAGTGGCGCTAAAACCAAAATTAATTATAAATGAAAAAAAAAAACTTTTTTGACTGCTCCGATTAGGGATCACCACAGGAGATCATCCATCTCCACACTACTCTGTCCTCTTTATCTGCCTCTTTCAAACCAACTACCTGCATGTCTTCCTTCACCACATCCATAAACTTCCTTCTTGGTCTTCCTCTTTTCCTCCTTCCTGGCGGCTCCAAGGTTTTGTGGGAGAACATGGGCAGGTTGAACACAGTTCAACGATTGCAGTGGACGAATAGTTTTCAGAGGAAGACCTGCCAGCAGAGAGTTGCAGTAGTCCAGATTTAAAATGACAAGAGACTGAACCGTCAAGGGTTGAAGGAGGAGGCCTGGAACAAACCGCCAAGAAACCAGGGAATGTCAGAAAGGACCAGAGGAGGAGCGACAACCTCTGCGAAGATCTGGAACAGAGCAACGCCCACTATGGAGAACAGGAACGGAGTGACATCCCCTGCAGAGGCCTAGAGCGGAGCGACGCCCTTGGCAAAGAGCAATGCACTTGGCAAAGAGCGACGTCCTCGGCAGAGATCAGAGGCTGAGCGACGTCCTCGGCAGAGATCAGGGGCCAAGCGACGTCCTATGTGGAGAGCTGGGGTGGAGCGACAGCCATGGCGGAGCTTACAAGCTGGATGACGCCTCGGTGGAACACTGGAATGGAGCTGAGTGCTCAGAGGAACTCTGGAACAGAGCGGCGCGCTCGGAGGAACTCTGGAACAGAGCAGCGTGCCCGGAGGAACTCTGGAACGGAGTGGCACGCTCGGAGGAACTGAAGGTGCAGACGTGGTGATCTGCCGCTGTCATTCCGAACATCCCCAGGAGTTGCCTACTGAAATCAGCGTAAGAACCAAAATCGCCTTCCTTAGCGCTCCACAGCCTGCTAGCTTTAGAGAAAGCATCTTCAGACTGGAGGGAAATACAAAAGTTTTCGGTATTGGTCAGACCTTCTGTCAGGGTACAGACCACGAACTGGAAGCGGGAGTAGCTCTATCATGTTTATTGTGGTAAATATAGCACAACACAGAGTCAGAGAGCCTACATGGGTTGAGTCCGTAAAGCCGGTATAATCCTTGGAACAGGTATGATCCACAGGGATTGTAAATAATCCATGGCACATGAGTAATCCACGGAACCAGCAGGGAATGCTGGCAGTCTCAGGTTAGGTCAGTCACCGTAGCCATGAAGTAGGTCCGACAAGCATGAGATAGGAATGGAGGCTTATATGGGGACAGCTAGACAGCTACCGAGGGGGGCGTGACAGGTGTATCCCTGATACTGAACAAGCACCTAGGCAGCCTGTGTTTACAGAAATGGTCAAATCCATTCAGATTTTATAGAGAAGAAATCGACAAGAACAAGCCACATTAGCATCATGTAAGGAGAACGACAGTTGATTGTCCATAGTCACCCCAAGGTATTGCAGTGGCTAATGGGGAGAGCAGAGAGTTATGAAGAGTTATTCAGAGATCATGACCTGGAGGTTAATTACTTGGGATGACCAGCAGTTGGGGTTTTGCTGGGGTTGAGTTTTAGTTGATGAGCACTCATCCATGAAGATATGTGGTACCTAAAGAAGGGAAAGAAAAGATGAGTTGAGTGTCATAAGCATAGCAGTGGTAAGGCAACCCATGTGAGGATTTGACTTCACCAATAGAGTGGGTATAGAGTCAAGTCAAGTCAAGAGGCTTTTATTGTCATTTTTACTATACACAGTGGTACATAGTACACAGTAAAAACGAAACAATGTTTCTCCGGAACCCTGGTGCTACACTAAACAACAACAGCATAGAGCTACAACACAAACATAAAGTGCATCAAGTGCAACCTGGTGCAAACAGTGCAGACAGACAACACAAGACAAGACAAAAGACAAAAAAACAAGTATAGCGCCGACTAGTAAACCTACTCTACACTTGATTATACAGTACTGTGTAAGGAGAAATGTAAAAACTATACCCAGGAGAGAATACAAACAGAACAGAACAGAACAATGTAGTGCAAAAAAAAAACCAGCAGCAAGGAGGTGCAAAGACAGCATGTAAACATTCTACTGTAATACAAGGTGCGAGTATAAATAATAATAAATAGATAAATGGTGGTGGAGTGGATCGAGATGAGTGATGATTGTGTTTAGTCCAGGTTGTACAGTTTGGTAACACACATTTGAGTGAGTGTGTGAGTGAGTGAGTGAGTGTGTGCAAGTTCTGTTTCAGTTCTGTGTGTTGAGAAGCCTGATGGCTTGTGGAAAGAAACTTGTTCACCACAACAAGGTCTTGTTGTGATGGCCCGAATGCTTCGGAACCGTTTTCCTGATGGTAGGAGTGTGAAAAGTGTGTGTGACGGGTGTGTGTGATCGTCCACAATGCTGTTTGCTTTGCGGATGCAGCGTGTGGTGTAAATGTCCATGATAGAGGAGAGAGACTCGATGATCTTCTCAGCTGTCCTCACTATCCTCTGTAGGGTCTTGCGATCCGAGACGGTGCAATTCCCAAACCAGGCAGTGATGCAGCTGCTCAGGATGCTCTCAATGGTCCCTTTGTAGAACATGGTCAGGATGGGGGGGAGGGAGGTGGGCTTTCCTCAGCCTTCTCAGGAAGTAGAGACGCTGTTGGGCTTTCTTGGTGATGGAGCTGGTGTTAAGTGACCAGGTGAGGTTGTCTGCCAGATGAACACCAAGGAATTTGGTGCTCTTGACATTCTCCACAGAGGATCCATCAATAATCAGTGGAGATTGGTCACTCTGTGCTCTCCTGAAGTCCACAACCATCTCTTTCATTTTGTCCACGTTCAGAGACAGGTTGTTTGCTCCACACCAGGCAGTTAACCGTTGCACCTCCTCTCTATATGCTGACTCGTCGTTCTTGCTGATTAGACCCACCACGGTCGTGTCATCGGCAAACTTGATGATATGATTTGAGCTGTGCGTTGGTGCACAGTCGTGAGTCAGCAGAGTGAACAGCAGTGGACTGAGCACACAGCCCTGGAGATGCTGTTCCCTATCCAGACTGACTGAGGTCTCTCAGTCAGGAAGTCCAGGATCCAGTTGCAGAGGGAGGTGTTCAGGCCCAGAAGGTTCAACTTCTTGATCAAGGGGCTAAGGAATGATTGTGTTGAATGTTGAGCTGAAATCAATGAACAGCATTCGTACATATGAGTCCTTGTTATCCAGGTGGGTGAGGGCCAGATGGAGGGTTGTGGAGATGGCATCGTCCGTGGAACGGTTTGGACGATACGCAAACTGCATGGGGTCCAGGGAGGGTGGAAGCTGTGTCTTGATGTGCCTCATGACGAGCCTCTCAAAGCACTTCATCAAGATGGGAGTGAGCGCGACGGGACGATAGTCATTGAGGCAGGAGACAGTCGATTTCTTCGGCTCAGGAACGATGGTCGTTGTCTTGAGGCACATGGGAACAACGTTGCTGCTCAGGGAGATGTTAAAGATGTCAGTGAAGACATCTGCTAGTTGTTTTGCACATTCCCTGAGCACACTGCCAGGAATGTTGTCAGGACCAGCAGACTTCCATGGGTTAACTCTGCATAAAGTTTTCCTCACTTCAGCTGTGGTTAGACAGAGCACCTGGTCAGTGGGAGGAGGGATGGTCTTCCTCGCCACCACGTTGTTCTTTACCTCAAACCGGGTGTTGAAGTCGTTCAGCGCATCTGGAAGGGAGGCGTCACGGTCACAAGCAGGTGATGTGGTCTTGTAATTCGTGATCGCCTGGATGCCCTGCCACATGCGTCGGGTGTCTCCACTGTCCTGGAAGTGGTTGTGGATTTTCTTCGCTTGTGCGCGTTTCGCCTCTCTGATGGCACGAGACAGTTTGGCCCTTGCTGTTTTTAAGGCCGTCTTGTCCCCTGTTCTAAAGGCAGAGTCTCTTTGTTTCAACAGCGCACGCACATTTGCAGTCGTCCACGGCTTCTGGTTGGAGCGTGTAATGATGGTCTTGGAGACGGTCACATCATCAACGCACTTGCTGATGTAGCAGGTCATTGATGACGTGTACTCCTTCAAGTTGATGGAATCGCCATTGGTTGCAGCCTCTCTAAACATGTCCCAGTCAGTGCACTCAAAACAGTCCTGAAGAGCAGAAGTAGCTCCATCTGGCCAGGTTTTCACCTGTTTAAGAACTGGTTTAGAGCCTCTGATGAGCAGTCTGTATGCTGGAATTAACATAACAGAGTAGTGGTCTGAGTATCCGAGATGGGGGCGGGGCTCCGCACGATACGCGCCGGGGATGTTTGTGTAAACAAGTTCCAGCGTATTCGCTCCTCTTGTTGCAAAGTCCACATGCTGATGGAGTTTAGGAAGCACAGTCCTGAGATTCACATGGTTGAAAAAATTTGTCAATGTGTCACTTCTCTGCCGATCTGACAGCCAGGGGGTGGGACAACAAGTCTTCTTGGGTTTCTTGTTTGGGGGGCAAATAAAGTCCATGGTTGAGGAGAGAGAGGAGAGAAAAGATTCAGTGGCAAAGGTTAGAGAGGAAAGAGTACAGAAATCTACAGGGGAGGGTGAGGCGGAGTGGAGGTTAGGACAGATAAGAGAGATGTTGGAAATTGTTTGTAGGTAGTATAGAAAGAGTAATTGTAAAGTAAACCAGGTGATGATGAGAAATTTGAAGTTAGAGAGCAGTCGTGTCTGTAGCTGGTGTAGGGCAAATTAAAACCAGGACATTCCCTCCCTTCTGTGTGATAGGGCAGCTGTTAAATGTCAAGAAGAGAAAGTATTCACAAAACTCAGGAGGCATGATGACTGAATTTGTCCGATGGGAGGTTGAAATCACCAAGAACTGTCAGAGGAGTGCTGTCAAAATGGAAAGTGCTGAGTAGTCAAGTTTATTTCTAAAGCGCTTTTCACAATGGACATTGTCTCTGTCCATCTCTTATAGGAAGTCTCCAAGAGGGAGGTATTATTACCACATTATCTCTGCAGAGCTGCTTTGACACAATCTCTATTGTTAAAAATGTTCTACAAATAAACACAATTGATTTGCACATGTGGATGGACACATGGACAAATGATTTTTTAACATTTTCTTTATTGTAGTAGTTATGACAATAAGGCTGCATATGTTGTAGTATTTCAGGCTCGTTTATGCAGCTATGGGAAATTTATAATAATAGTTATTATAATATCCATTATAATAGTTCCCCCTCAAGGTAGCAAAAGCAAGGACTGTTTATTTCTGTACCCCCTGTAGCCAAGCCTGCGGCAACACTGACAGTAAAAGCATCTCTGAGACGGTATGAGGAAAACAACCTTGTCAGGAATAAGCACAGAAGGAACACATCTTGTGTTAAGTTATGTTGGAGTGTAAGAATTTGATAATTGCTTTGAATCATTGTCAGATTTTGACTGGAGGCCTACTCTACATGCGGGAAATTCAGAATTGGGTTAGGTCTTGTTTTGTTGTTAAGCCAAAAGCCACAGTCATTTACTGGCAGGCATGCTAGAATTTTTACCAGTACTCATAGGCACACCTTTCAGTGGATATCCTCGAACACCACATTACAGGTTCTGCTTAGCTTGCCTGATTCCTTCTCCATGTCTGCTATGAAAGCATTCCTCTGATTCACTGATAGAAAGGTTGATTCTCATCATTAGTTAAGTCAAGAGGTTTTTATTGTCGTTTCTACTATACACAGCGGTACACAGTACACAGTAAAAACCAGTGTTGGGCAGTAACGCGTTACTTTTAACTGTAACTAATACTGTAATGCGTTACTTTTAAAAAAGTAACTCCGTTACCGTTACCGTATGGTGCGTTAACTGTTACTTTTTTAAATGAATGAATTTCGGCTGAAGTGTAGCCTACAGTCTAACCTGTTTGCAGCAGAGACGCAGTGTAGGATTGGTGGATTACCCTCTGTATACACGCGAAGACGACGCACTGTGGGCATGTCTTTATTTATTCAGGTCTGTGCAGCAGTAATGGCGAGTCGAGGTGAGAGCAAGACGAGTTTCTCAAAGAGGAAATATGCTCATTATTTCACTTTAGTTGAGTATAAAGACAAAAAACTTTTTAGTCAAATGTAAGCTGTGTCTTTCTGGTTTGAAGCTCATATCTACTTTAATCTGTAGAAGCTCCTCCAGGAACTTCATGCTAGAAGCTAGAAGCTAACCCGGTGTTCTGTTCTACATTGTTGATAGTTTTCATACTTCAGCTGTGAAAGGAACATTTTTAAGAGCTCAACACAACAGCTTTTATGATGCAGAAGCCACTTTAGTTTTTGATTCTGAATATATTATTCAGCTTGTTTTGTTATTTATTTCAGAAATCCTTGTGATATATTCAGTGTGTGCTGGTCTGACTTAAATAAAAGTGTTTGAAAATTACTTTGTGTTTAAGTCAGTTTTGTGTTTGTAGACCATAACGCATAAAAGGTCATTATTGGGAACATTAAAGAAGGTTCTTTAAAAAAGTAACTAAAAAGTTACTTTTAACAGTAACGCATTACTTTTTGGTGTAAATAATCAACAAAGTAACTAAGTTACTTTTTGAATGAAGTAATGAGTAACTGTAACTAGTTACTATTTTTAGTAACTAGCACAACACTGGTAAAAACCAAGACAACGTTCCTACAGAACCCTGGTGCTACACTAAACAACATAGAGCTACAACACAACATAAAGCTACATAAAGTGCATCGAATGCAACCGAGTGCAAACAGTGCAGACTAAAAACAGTACAGACAGACAGTACAAACAGACAGACAACACAAGAAGATACAAATACTACAAAACAGCGCAGACTAGTAAACCTACTGTATACGTTGAATATACATTACTGTGCAAAGAGAACTATAAAAACTATAATCAATAATTATATGTAAACAAACACAATGCAGTACAAAAACAGCAGTAGCAGCAGTCGAGAGATGCAAAAAACAGCATGTAAACAGTGTGATATGGTAAAGTTTAAATAATACTTCATAAATAGTGAACATGGGAACAAAGTCGTTGCTACATAGAGAGATGTTGAAGATGTCTCTAAAGACATCTACTTCTGTTCTGCACATTCCCTGAGCACTCTGTCAGGAATGTTGTCTGGTCCAGCAGACTTCAGTGGGTTAACTCTACATAGAGTTGTCCTCACTTCAGCTATGGTTAGACAGAGCACCTGGTCACTGGGAGGAGGGTGGTCTTCCTTGCCTTCACGTTGTTCTGTACTTTAAAACTTCTGTACTTCTGTACTCCAAATCGCTTGGATGCCCTGCCACATGCGTCGGGTGTCTCTGCTGTCCTGGAAGTGGTTGTGGATTTTCTTTGCATGTGCACGCTTCCCCTCTCTGATGGCATGGGACAGTTTGGCCCTTGTTGTTCTTAACGCCGTCTTGTCCCCTGCTCTGAAGGCAGAGTCTCTTTGTTTCAGCAGCGTATGCACTTTTGCAGTCATTTACGGCTCCTGGTTGGAGCATGTAGTGATGGTCTTCCTGATCTCTTCTCGTCGCCCTGTGATCAAATATCTCTGTGGCAGATTTGGACAGTTTCATGCACTATTTCACGTTTGCTCTTTGTTATGGCTTGCTCTGCATTATGTAATTGCAGGTGTGGTAATGCACGTGGGTCAGAGTAACACCAGGTAGCACCATTAGTCTCTAAACTTTTTGATACGACCTTGTATAATGAATAAACCTTTAGTGTCACCCACATGTAGAGGGGCTACATTTTGAGTCTGGTTCCTCACAAGGTTTTTGCCTCATACCAGCTCTGGGAGTTTTTTGCACTCACCACCACCACCTGACTCATTAGTGTTAAATATGGAGAATAAGTCATAGATTTACAAGGTATATACATAATCTATATATCTCTGTAAAGCTGCATTGGGACAGTGTCTCTCCTTAACCAGGGAGCTCCAGGACCCTTGCAGGATGTTGTCCCCTCAGAAATACCATCACGTACTGAGTGATGGATTCCAGTGAAGGGATCATGTAAACAATAAGATAAAGTTGTCAGACAATAATAAAGTCATTTAAATGCCGCACATTTAATAAACCCATCATGTCGGATTAGACCCTGGCAACATTTTTTTTCAGTAATAGTAAAATGTTGTTTGTAAATATGAATTCAGATTGAAGTATTGTCCCCTGTTATAGATGAGGAAGTATACATTTTAAACCTATAAATAGATTTCCTGTGTGTTTTTTCTAGTATACCTGGATTCTTGTCATGAAGATAATTACATGCTATGTGTGAAGACTGGAAAGTTTGTTACTGATAGACTAATAGGAATGTTTCCTAAATAAAGTGGGACAGTCCGATGATGTAACAGATCAGTATGTTAACACTGTTAGTTGTAGGAGGACTGCTATAAAATAGTGTCAAGGAACCTGCTATAGTGTCACTTTAACCTGCAAGTTGAACAGACAGATACTGAACTAGATCCAAACATGGTGAGATTCCAGTGTGTGGCTGTGGCTCTGCTCTTATGCTTACAAGGTAAGACTTTAGCAATAATTACTGAGGAAAGTTTCTTTATTTACTTTTATTTACAATAATGGCTATGTGCAAATTTATACAACATTGGTCATTGTGCAAATAGCTATAGCTGTAAGTATAACTTGATCCAGCAAATCCTGTAGCTTTCCATTTTATTTTGTTATAATATGTACTGACCTTTGATTATAAACAGATTTTATTGAAGGTAAATATTATGAAATGATAACACTTGTTGACTATTTTGTCACACATTGTATTTTAATTTGTTAAATTTATAAAATATAAAAAACATACAAATGATGCAGACATCTAAAAGACAACCACAAGGTTTCTTCCTCATACCCTCTCAGGGAGTTTTTCTTCGCTACAATTGCCACTTGCTCAGTTATTAGCAACCAACTTATATGTGCAAATGTATAAATAGTAATTTATTAGTTAATTTATCAGTAAATAATTTATTATTTAGTAATTTTACCTATGTAATTCTGTAAAGCTTCTTTTGAACAGTGTGTTTTGTTTAAAGCACAGAATAGTTTAATCTTGACTTGTGTTTTTATCTCGCCTTGCTCTTTCCATTCTGTTTGTTAAACACCTGAACTTCTGGCATTTTTGTTTTATATTAAAGTTGTCTAAATCTACATCTGCATCTTGTTGAACTTAGCTTCTTCTTTCATTCCAGGTTCTCTTTCACAGCTGGATGGTGGGTATTTCTCTTAGTCTTAATTCATTTTATTCTCCTCTGTTCTGCTGAATGATGACATTCGGATTGTGACTGATGTTTCTCTTTCTTTAGTATGTGGTCGTGCCTTTTAACACCCGTATTGTGGGTGGGCAGAGTTCCTCAGAAGGAGGGTGGCCATGGCAGGTTAGTCTCCAGAGCCCTGATTATAATGGACATTTCTGTGGAGGAACCCTGATCAACAAAGACTTTGTTCTGACAGCAGCCCACTGTTTCTCCAGGTTTGTTTCATTTAATTCCATTTTATTTGTATTTATACATATATAATACTTTAATCAGTTGTGAATGTAAGTAAAGAAATTAATAAATGTTTTTAATTCTACAGCACCATCTCTTCTGCTGTGACGGTGCATTTGGGGAAACAGACTCTAACCGGTTCTAATCCCAATCAAATTACGAGAGGTGTAACTCAGGTGATCGTTCACCCCAGCTACAACAGCGCCACCCAAAACAATGACATCGCCCTTCTACGCCTGAGCTCTTCTGTCAACTTCACGGACTACATCAGACCAGTGTGTCTGGCAGGGCAAGGCAGCAGTTTTCCAGATAAAACCAGCTGCTGGATCACCGGCTGGGGAAGCATTGCCTCTGGAGGTAAAATACATAGACATGAACACACAGGTTTCTGTGATCAAAAAACTATAATATTGTACTTGTCAGGAAAATCTCACCTACAGAGGTGTTTTGTTTGCATCATCAGGAATAGTTGTAGTAGAAGCAGTAGTTATGCAGGATTTGGTTGTTAATCAGAGACACAAAAGCCAGGAATTTATGTTCCTCATTGGGCTGAGCTGAAGGGTTGTTGAGGTGGGTTTCTATGACAAACCGGGGTATAATTTGATAACTTTTTAAATGTGTTTATGTCTTTGTTTTTTTGTATAGTGCAACTGCCAGCTCCTGGTGTTCTTCAGGAGGCGATGGTGCCTACTGTCAATACACAGATTTGTGATTTTCTACTGGGATTTGGCTCTATTACCCCAAACATGATGTGTGCTGGTTACTACCAAGGAGGCAAAGATACCTGCCAGGTAAACACACATTAAGAAGACATTTGTAAATAAATACAACTTGTATCAACCTTCAACAATTAAAAAATGACAAGTTTATTTTTCTTTTGAAGGGGGATTCTGGAGGACCGCTGGTCACTAAGCAGGGTGCTGTCTGGGTTCAGGCTGGTATCACTAGCTGGGGTAGAGGCTGTGCTCTGTCCTATTCACCTGGTGTGTATACTCGGGTGTCTCAGTACCAGTCCTGGTTATCGAGAGTCATCAGCCAAAATCTGCCAGGATTTATCTAGTAAGACATTATTTACTCAGGAGTATGTTACGCCATGAGTCTCTAACTGGTTTGAGCTTCAACTCAGTAGTTTTTGGTCCTAATTTGTTCTTGTATCTTGCAGGTATTAACACAGTGGAAGGACTGATGGACGTACCGATGGACCAAGTACAATGAAACAATTTTCCTTTAATAAACTGTGTTTATTATTTAATATGAAATGTTATTTACTATGCTTGTCTATATTTATTTTTTTACCGTGATGAATCTGATATACATAGTAGTTATATTTGAAGCTGTTTTATATTTTGTAATTATAAGGAAGCGTGTGAAAATGCTCTTGTACAGTACCACGTGTTTACATCAAGATTTCATATTATTCATGTAATCTATTTATCTTCTTAAATTACTCACCTGATTAAAAGATAATTACCTGTATGAACTTCTTGTCTGAGTCATTATTTTACGTGTTCCTACATTGTAAACATTGTGGATTCATGAGGGAAATAGATCGAATGTGAGTGTTAGTGTGGGTAAGGGGTAATAAAGATGGTAAGAATGGGTAAATGTAAATGTGACTGTGAAATGTAATGGGATGTGGTAGCTCAGTGGTTAAAGCATTGGACTCCAACACCAAGCTGCCCTTACCCAAGACCCTTAACACTCAATTGCTCAGTTGTAGGTCACCTTGTCTAATGGGCGTCTGCCAAATGCCATAAATGTAAATTAATTAAATAATTGTTTTCACCTTGAATAATTACTACACGAATGCCCAACAGTTTTGGTGTGTCTCCCATCCTTAAGGGCCTTTAAAGGCAGTACATGCTGCTTCTGATCTGTGTTGATACTAATTGCTTAGTATATCAATTGAGTAGGAAATAAGGCATCTGTAAACAAACTTAAAGAAACTATACCATATGTGGGTAAATTGTATACAAGTTATCACTTGTAATGCAAGTTAAAGTCAAGTCAAGTGTATTTCTATAGCGCTTTTCACAATGGACAATTGTCAGCCTGCTTGAACACTTCCGGCATTGCCGCCGATATCACCGAGGAACCTCCCCTTTGCAACCTGCTACACAGAAATGGCGTCCATATTTCAAACACATATAAGGACTCCAGAAACCTTCAATCGGCTTCCCGACCTCGCCTGTTTCCCTAACTCTCCCCTCAGTGTTACGGATCTCAGCTCTGCTCGGTTTACGTTCAGGAGCGGCTCTGCTTGCATTCAACCAGCTCTGGTTCCCGGATCTGCTCGTGCTCAACGCGCTCTGACTTCCAGCCAGACATGTCTCAGTGGGTCCTGTGTACTGAAGACAGGGGCTACTCGATTCATTTCGGGGTCCTCTCCTCCCCGGTTCAACGGGGTGTGTTCCACCATGGTGGGACCCGAGCAGGCTCTGGTCCTGCAACAGGAGGTGCACATAAGGATGACGGGTTTGCTTCCGATTCTAAACCGCTCACTCATGAGGCTCAGGTTCAGGATGCTCACTCTCAAAGATCAGATCAAGTCCAAGGACTGGTTTGTCACAATAGATCTGAAGGACACTTACTTCCACATAGCCGTCCTTCCCGCACACAGGAGGTTCCTGAGGTTTGCTTACGGGGACAAAGCTTACCAATACCAGGTCCTCCCATTTGTCCTCCACTCACTGTGAAGCAGTTCCAGAAGCTGCTGTGTCTCATGGCAGCAGCATCCAATGTGATTCCACTCACTATCTGCCAGCATCTACGTCAAACCAGCCTCTATATTCTTTCAAACTGCTGCATATGCACTGGAGTTACAGGCTTTTTCTATACTAATGATTTTCACATTTAGCTACTGTAGTTAAAGATATTCTCCAGGTATCAGTTCATGGCCCACTCTTTTTTATTATTTGTTGTTACATGTGAGACATACACTATATTTCCAAAAGTATTGGGTCACCTGACCTTTGCTGCTGTATCTGTTCCTTTCCAAACTGTTACCACAAAGCTGGAGGCACTCAATTGTACAGGACGTCTTTAGATGGCGCTATAATAAAATTTTGCATTTGCTTGAACTTGGAAACGCAAACCTGTTCCAGCATGGCAATGCCCCTGTACACAAAGTGAGCTCATTGAAGATCTGGTTTACATGGATTGGAGAGGAAGATCTTTAGGGGCCTGCTATAGAGCTCCGATCTCAACCCTATTGAACACCTTCAGGATGAATGTAATTGCTGACTGCACAACAGGTCTCCTCACCTACAACACTACCTGCCTTTCATAACACCCTTGTGGCTGATGAACACAAATACCCATAAGCACACTCCAAAATCTAGTGGAACATCTTTTCAATAGAGTGAATGGAATTATAAAAGGCAAATTAGAACTAAATGTGGAATGCAATATTCAAAACCAGACCACTGTTTACTCTCAAAATAACGCTTACAGAACTCGGACGTATTCATCGCTTTGGCTCATCGTCTTGTTGTACAGTGAAGTCAGTTCCAATGCAGCCGTGTTGGTTCAGCATTCCTTTTACAGTCCAGAACATTCCCTGCTAAAAATACAACCCAAAGAAGTAGTCTGATCAAATCTTCTCTCCTGTTTTCCATCTTACACAAGCTCTTCTGGTAAAGACATAAATGTCCCATTTGGACACCACAGAACTTTTTTTCCACTCATTTGCTGTCACATTCTTATGTGTTTTTGCCTTTTGCTGAATTTGTTTCATAAAAACAAAAGGAAAATGCATGTGTTTCAAAAACCACAAACGTAAAATCTGGTATTTCTACACTGTACTATGATGAACCTCATGCTGTGACCTAGTTGGTAATTGCAGTGCCCCCTGCTGGACTGTCAAGAATCAGTAAAGAGGTTTGGGGGGGTCTGATGAGAGTATGAGAGAGTGTTGAACTTTACTATTGTGGGGAATATTATAAATCTACTTAACTAAGTAGACCTGAATCTCTGGTTTCCATTTAACAATGGACATTATCTTAAATCAGTTTTACAGAGAAAAAGCAGCAATTAAATTATTATTCATAAATAAAAGTTTCCCCCTTATGAGTAAGACAGTGGCAACTGGTGGCAAAAAAAACCTCCTTAGATGACACATGAAAGAAACCCTGAGATTTCTATTACAATTTTCATGAGCACAAGACCTTCTTTTTACCTACTTAAAAAATAATAGTGTAATTGAGGTCACGTGTGTTGTGGTGAGTTTGAGTCTGGGGTTTCCTCTCATTTATTCCTCTCTAAATGCTCTGCTATTAAGCATATTTCCTGCTTGTTTTGTTTCATCAAGCACATGCAGGTCGAGTCATGAAGATAATTGCATGCTATGTGCTTAAACTGGAAATGTGACAGAAGGTTATTTCCACACTAAAGGAGGACGTTCCAGTGATGTAGTAGGTCTGACAAACTGCACCGTGTGAAGTCTGGGTGGTTATAACAGTGTGACAGCAGGAAACAAAAACACTCGCTGGATCACAATAAGAGACAGAGGGCTGAATGCAAATATGCTTAAAGCTCAGTGTGTGACTGTGGCCCTGGTCTTATGGCTAAAAGGTAAGAAATCTCTTAATGTTTCTACATTAATTGCTGTGTGTTTTTTTTATTGGATAAAGAAGATCAGATTACAGGAAACTGAAGTGTAAAAACTTGTATGTCCTGCTAAAAAGAAATAGATTTTATTTACTAGATATCTGATCAACTGCTTACTACTATGTATAAATATATAAATATATATTATTTAATTTAGAGTGAAATGTATGTACACATTGTCAATAACAGTAACAAAATAGTCAGCATACCATTTTATAATGCATATTCTATGATCTTTTTGCACTACAGGTTCCTTTTCCCAACTCAGTGGTAGGTTCATCTGAATTTCATCTGAAGTCACATTTATATTTGTTCTGTTCTGCTTAAATGATAAAATGATCATCTAATAGAGTTCCTCTCATTTTAGTATGTGGTCGTGCACCACTTAACATCCATTCTGTGGATGGACTGAGTGCTTCAGAGGGGGCGTGGCCATGGCAGGTTAGTTTACAGAGGCCTGGTAAACATCGTGGCCATTTCTGTGGAGGATCCCTCATCAACAAAGAATGGGTTCTGACCGCAGCCCGCTGTTTCTCCAGGTAAATATTACACACAGTTCTATACATAACACTGTACTGAGACTCTGAGAGTAAACAGAAAAACGCCCAATGAACTAAACAGCCTTCTTTCTTTCTTTCTTTCTTTCTTTCTTTCTTTCTTTCTTTCTTTCTTTCTTTCTTTTAGGACTAGACATTCTAAAGTTACTGTATATTTGGGGAAACAGACTTTCAATGGTTCCAATCCAAATCAGATTACCAGACACATTAAAGAGCTGATCGTTCACCCAAACTACAACTGCACAACCAATAACAATGACATCGCACTTCTGCGGCTGCACTCTTCCGTCACCTTCTCTGACTACATCAGACCAGTGTGCCTGGCTGGACAAAACAGCAGTTTTCCTGATGGCACCATAAGCTGGAGCACAGGCTGGGGGAGCGTCAACACTGCAGGTTAACTGCACACACAAATAAATGGCTCCGTTCACACAAAGTATAATCAATGTGTTACATTTTAAGTTACACTAAAACTCTGAGGCACATGATCATAAGTAGTGTTGAAGGAACAGATGAAGGAACTGTTGAACCCTCAGGCAGCTTTCAGACCGAAACAAACTGAACTTCCAACTACTTTCCATACCACCTATCTTACACAGGGCGGCAGGGAACCTATTGTAGATCTTATCTCAGGGGACTTAGGGGGGGAAAGACACCCTGTTTGGGGTGCAAAGTCATCACAGGGTACAATCACAAATCCAGAAAATAAGGACATGCAAATCACCCGACGACACACATCTTTAAATAGGGATGGGGAAACCCCCTGGAGGAGGACACACTGAAAACATGCACACCACCTCCCCAAAACTGAGAGGTGTAAAGCACATGACCTAAGACTCGGTGCCCTCCTGCAAGCATGCCAAATTTCCAGGCATTTCTCTGTCTGCCCAGAGTTCTTTTCCTGAGTCCTTTGGTTTGTGTCCTTCTAATCCCCAAAGCTTGTGAACTGGAGTATTACAAATAGTTTCTTTCTGTGGTCCAGTAGCCAGTTATAGGGAGATGTTTTTTGGTTCAGTAACTGGTTGCTGGACCACAGAATACTAATTTTTACATTACTCCAGCTAACCCCAGCCATTAGGGTTGCACAAGCCTTAGTGCCGGTCCCAAGCATGGATAAATTGGGAAGGTTGCGTTAGGAAGGGCATCCAGCATAAAAAAACGTGCCAAATCATTCATGCAGATGGTCCGCTGTGGCGAATCCTAACAGAAGAAGCTGAAAGAAAGTTTTACTCCAGCTAAACAATAATGTTGTTCAGTGTATTCAAATGCAGATTGTTGCAGTTCATAGCATTGTTGCCTCACACTGAGTGTTCATGCGGGTTTTCTCTAGGTCCTGAAATTTCCTCAGTCCAAATCCATGTAGGTAGGTTAGATGGCTATTGTAAATAGACCTTAGGTGTAAATGACCCTAAACATTTGTGGCATGGGGTCTTGCAATGTAGTAATTTTCTCAGACCTGCATCCCTGATCCCTGAATTCATTTTGGGGCCAATTTTGAAGTACATACATACATTTAAAGTGATCATCAGAAGTGGGTTCTATCAGGCCATACACAAACATGTAAACACAGAAATGAGAATATGATAGTACCAATAAATTGTAATATATTTGTGTGATTGTGTGTAGTGCCTTCACCCAGTGTGCTGCAGGAGACGATGGCGCCCATTATTAATGCAGTTTTTTGTGATTTTCTACTAAAACCCGAGCCCATTACTACAAACATGATATGTGCCGGGTATCTACACGGGGACCCGGAAATCTGTCAGGTAACCTTATAATATCAACTTTCTAGTGTGAATGCGCAGTAAGATTGGAATAAAATTCGCATTATATTTACAACATTGATTTTTTATTTTTAAAGGCAGATTTTGGAGGTCCAATGGTGACCAAGCTGGGTGCAGCCTGGATTCAAACTGGTATCACTAGCTGGGGTAAGGGCTGTACACAGCACAGCTCACCCAGTGTTTACACTCTGATATCCCAGTACCAGATCTGGATCTCCAACATCATCAAAAAAAACCTTCCTGGATTTGTCAGGTACAAGATAATTTTGTACATATGCATATACATTTTGTGTATATATATATATATATATATATATATAAAACCCAGCCATTAGGGAGGCACAAGCCAGTGCACTCTTAGTGCCGGTCCCAAGCCCGGGTAAATGTGGAGGGTTGCGTTAGGAAGGGCATCCAGCGTAAAACATGTGCCAAATCAAATATGCAGACCACAAATAAGAATTTCATACCGGATCGGCCGAGGCCCGGGTTAACAACGACCGCCACAGGTATCGTTAGCCGACAGGGTACCGGTGGAAATTGGGCTACTGTTAGCCGAAGGAGGAGAAGGAGAGGAGGAAGACGTCTACAGAGAAGGCAGGAAAAGGAGAAGTGTAGGAGAGTGGAGGTTCGGGTTGGTACTTTAAATGTTGTTACTATGACGGGTAAAGGGAGAGAGAGCTGATATGATGGAGAGGAGAAAGGTAGATATGTTGTGTGTTCAGGAGACCAAGTGGAAAGGCAGTAAGGCCAGGAACATTGGAGGTGGGTTCAAACTGTTCTATCATGGTGTGGATGGAAAGAGAAATGGTGTAGGGGTGATTCTGAAGGAAGAGTACAGTAAGAGTGTAGTGGAGGTGAAGAGAGTTTCTGATAGGGTGATGAACGTGAAGATGGAAGTTGAAGGAATGATGATAAATGTCATCAGTGCCTATGCTCCACAAGTTGGCTGTGAGATGGAGGAGAAGGAAAGATTCTGGAGTGAATTAGATGAAGTGGTAGATGATGAACCTAGGAAAGAATGATTGGTGATTGGGGCAGACTTTAATGGGCATGTAGGTGAAGGGAACAGAGGTGATGAGGAGGTGATGGGTAGGTATGGTCTTAGGGAGAGGAATGTGGAAGGGCAGATGGTGGTAGATTTTGCTAAAAGGAAGGAAATGGCAGTGGTGAACACTTATTTTAAGAAGAAAGAGGATCATAGGGTGACATATAAGAGTGGAGGAAGGTGCACACAGGTGGACTATGTTCTATGCAGGAGATGCAACCTAAAGGAGATTGAAGACTGTAAGGTGTTGGCAGGGGACAGTGTAGCTAGACAGCATCGGATGGTGGTCTGTAGGATGGTTTTGGAAGACAAGGAGACATGGTGGTGGAATAAGGAAGTGCAGGAGAGCATAAGCAGAAAGAGGTTGGCAAAACAGAAGTGGGATAGTCAGAGTGATGAGAAAAGTAGGCAGGAGTACAAGGAAATGCGGCAGCAGGTAAAGAGGGATGTGGCGAAAGCCAAGGAAAAGGCATATGAGGAGCTGTATGAGAGGTTGGACACCAAGGAAGGAGAAAAGAATTTATACCGATTGGCCAGGCAGAGGGACCGAGCTGGGAAGGATGTGCTGCAAGTTAGAGCAATAAAGGATGGAGAGGGAAATGTGTTGACTAGTGAGGAGAGTGTGTTGAGAAGGTGGAGGGAGTATTTTGAGCAGCTGATGAATGAGGAAAATCAGAGAGAGAGAAAGTTGGATGATGTGGAGTCGGTAAAGCAGGATGTAGATAGGATTAGTAAGGAGGAAGTGAGAGCAGCGATTAAGAGGATGAAGAGTGGAAAGTCGGTTGGACCAGATGACATACCTGTAGAAGCATGGAGATGTTTAGGTGAGATGGCAGTGGAGTTTTTAACCAGATTGTTTAACAGGATTTTGGAAGGTAAGAGGATGCCTGAGGAATGGAGAAGGAGTGTGCTGGTACCAATCTTTAAGCATAAGGGAAATGTGCAGACCTGCAGTAACTACAGGGGTATTAAGTTGATCAGTCACACCATGAAGTTATGGGAAAGAGAAGTGGAAGCCAGGCTGAGAGAAGAGGTGACCATCTGTGAGCAACAGTATGGTTTCATGCCGAGGAAGAGCAACATAGATGCCTTATTTGCTTTGAGGATGTTGATGGAGAAGTATATAGAAGGACAGAAGGAATTGCATTGTGTATTTGTGGCTTTAGAGAAAGCGTACGACAGAGTGCCACGAGAGGAGCTGTGGTATTTTATGATGAAGTCAGGTGTGTCAGAGAAGTATGTGAGGGTGGTGCAGGACATGTATGAAGACAGTGTGGCAGCAGTGAAGTGTGCAGTAGGAACGACAGACTGGTTCAGGGTGAGGGTTGGTCTACATCAAGGATCGGCCCTGAGCCCTTTCCTGTTTGCAGTGGTGATGAACAGGTTGACGGACGAGGTCAGACAGGAGTCTCCCTGGACTATGATGTTTGCGGATGATATTGTGATTTGTGGTGAGAGTAGTGAGCAGGTTGAGGAGAGCCTGGAGAGGTGGAGATATGCGCTGGAGAGAAGGGGAATGAAAGTCAGTAGAAGTAAGACAGAGTACATGTGTGTGAATGAGAGGGAGGGCAGTGGAGTGGTGCGGTTGCAGGAAGAAGAGGTGGAGAAGGTGGAGGAGTTCAGATACCTGGGGTCAACAGTGCAAAGTAATGGAGAGTGTTCTAGAGAAGTAAAGAGTGCAGGCAGGGTGGAGTGGGTGGAGAAGAGTGATAGCAGGAGTGATTTGTGATAGTAGGGTATCTGCAAGAATGAAGGGAAAAGTTTATAGGACTGTGGTGAGACCTGCGATGTGGTATGGATTAGAGACAGTGGCATTGAGTAGAAGACAGGAGGTGGAGCTGGAGGTAGCAGAGCTAAAGATGTTGAGGTTTTCATTGGGAGTGACGAGGATGGACAAGATTAGAAATGAGTTCATTAGAGGGACAGCGCATGTAGGATGTTTTGGTGACAAGGTGAGAGAGGCGAGATTGAGATGGTTTGGACATGTGCATATATATATATATATATATATATATATATATATATATATATATATATATATAAAACATATAACCCCGGGTCATGATTTTTTGCCTGGCTTTTACAGCAATCACTAAAATCTTGGTCATGTGTTCTTGTGTCCTCTCAGGTACTGATGCAGCCAAAGAACCAGTGGTTCTACTGATTGACCAAGCAGGATAAACACATTTTAATTTAACAAAATGTATTATTTTTCATGACGTATATTTTTTTTGCTCATATTTAGAAATTTTTCATTTTTTTGTCTATATTTATATTTATGTGTCTCTTTTTTTACTGGAGGTGAAAATAAAATAAAAGATATATAGTTGTTACAGCTGTTAGGAAGTGTTGTACTAATAATATAATCTGCTTAATAAACATTATTAAAATGATGACTCATAAACGAATGTCTTGGTTGTTGTGTCTCATTTTAGTTGTAGACTATTTGTGAACAATTTGGTATCAATTACATTTTGATGCGAGCAGATCACAAAGAATTCCCTGAAAAGGTGTTTCCCAGGACACTTTCCTTGGAACCAGGACTTGGTGGTGACTGGGTCACAAGGCTAACAATGTGTTGCTCAGCCTAGTATGGTGATATGGAGTCCTGTGGACAAGATAATGTGTGGGGGTCAGGCAGCAGATACGTGATTGTCAAAATAATATATCTGCATTCAGGCAAATTTCATGTTTAATGTAAGATTTCATGTTTTTTCAATTTTGTTGACAATACCGTGTATTTAAAAAAAAATGCACATAAGTAAAAAATTATTAAATGAAAGTGGAGATCTCTATGTAGTACTTAAATATTTGTGCACCATGAAAGTTTGTGATATGATTCATTTAATGGTCCATAGGTAAAGAGTAAAAAACCTTACTCTGTTGAAGTGTCTTAGGCCTCGTCTGCAACAAATTTGATTGTTGCATCTTCAACTATTGATCAAGTGATTGATATCAGAACCATTGCCACGGATCTTTTGAAAAGAGCTGGATTGATATAAAGTCTCTAAAACCCATTTCCAATCTGCAAAAATGCAAACAATTTAGCTTCTCTAGTTAGCAATGTTAAGGGATTAACCTTCTCTACTGGTCTAAACACTGTCAGAAGCACTGACCTACATTTACAACCTAATTTCTAATATTTGTTCCATGAAATTGTTCCATGAAATTGTATTAATTTATTTTTTTAACTTGTAACAGTTTATTCTCTTCATTTCGTAGTGTTTCTCTCGGATGCACTGCTTCCAGTACGTGTATGTGTATGTTAGATTTTTTTGTCCAATCAGATTTCAGCCTCATTTTGCTGCCATGTCAATCTAATCTGACCAGAGCCTTCAGAGTCAGTACTGCTGGCCTTTTTACTATCATCTCTATAATAAATAAATCTGTTTCTTTAACCAATCAGATTTTAAATTTGCCTCACAAGGTAGGTAGCTGGCCCAGAATAGCATCAGCATTTTTCCGTCCTCTGATTGGTTGGTCAGAGGGAAACTGTTACAGCCAAGTTCGACTGATAAAACACGTGTGTAGCTCTGCATTAATACATCTGAGTTAGACTTTTATGCCTGCGGAGGAAGAGAAAATGATTTGGTTTTGAACACTTAAAAATCCATTTTCCAGAAAAGCTAGACACCATGAGCAGGTCGGTCAACCCCGAAGCTAGCTAGCGTGTCTCAGCCTGGGAAAGGGTTTATTCTCCACTTCCAGATCAGTGAATACAACAGTACCACTGGATTAAAGCCTCTGGGGGGCGCTGGGGGGCACATTATGAGTCTGCATCTCTGGTAAATAGGTTGTATTTTATTTACATTTTATTGTTTTTGTCATGTTATTAGACAAATATTGATTGTGAACTGCTCCAGATGTTGTAGGTGCACAGTTGTGGTTGTAGTGTAAAGGTTTGGAGTGTAACTGGGTTTGTTGCTTTAGTAAAACAGTTTTCACCTCCATATGTGAAATGTCTCTCTCTCTGTAATGTACGTGTTGTTATATTGTGTTTTGTATAGTATTGATGGTTTCTGTAATTGCGATGTGATAGTGGTGGTATTAAGAGGTGGATAAAGTCGGGTACATCCCCACTGAAGGCCCAGGTACCAAATGCACGGCCCACCACTGGGATTAACAATAACTGGAGCAGCTTTTAGTCACTGACAGGACACCAATTCATACAATCTTTTGAGTTACACCATTAAAAAAGTCAGTTTGGCCGAAAAGAATAGAATAGAATAGAATAGAATAGAATAGAATAGAATAGAATAGAATAGAATAGATTTTATGTTAATCCAATTTCTTACGAAAAGTTCTTCATAGATTCTTCAAATTGTAAGCAATCTGATCATTGATTACTAAACTCCACCTCTTTTTGTTTATAAACACTAAAAGGAGCATATTATCGCATTTTAACTGTAATAACTGGAGGAGAATTTTCGCCCAGTTACCATGAAAAAGTGTTGAGTTTTTTAGCTTTTAATTCTTATGTGAACCACTGGCGTAGTCATTTCCTGTTAAATTCTTAAAATATTTGCACTCTTCAGGTCAATCCCTGACAATCATTCATAACCAACATGAACTTCAACTCCTTCAACTCCTCAACACTCACAGTGCTGCCATTCACAGAGCTGCTGATTAGGCACTCCTGTCTCCCATTCACCTAAAAGTACTTTAAAAAGACTTTTGATCCCCAAAGAAATCTGTGAATTATACGCTCAGTTGCTTTACACTTTGTTGTAACTGAGCCTTGTTACCTTGTTATCTGAAGTTTGCGATTTCTGCAGCTCCTGATATCCCATTATTTGTGTACCTGAACTATTACCTGTTTGCATGTTTTGATTTACATATTTGGACTGATTGCTATTGTTCTCTTCTGCCTGAACCTGCACCTGTAATTGCATTTGTCCAGGGCATTCTGTGTGATTCATAGGAAAGAGGGTGAACAGGTTTTGAAATGTAGTTTTAATTATAATTTGAAGCCTTTTAAAAAATACCTCAAGAGAAAAACATTTCACTTTAACCTACATAGACGTTTAACCAATAAAAAGTGTAACAAAGAAGCTGCATACAAGAATCTTAGTCTATTTATATTTATACAGTTTTCTAAGAATCAAGCCAGATGTGAAAGTGCAGTAATGGAAGCATGAAATCACACTAGTTGGTAGCTCAGTGGTTAAGGCTCTGGGTTACTGATTGGAAGGTCAGGGCTATTAGCCACGGTATTTGGCAGATGCCCCTATCCAAAATCACTTACATTTATCTCGCTCATACATCTGAGCAGCTATGGCGTTAAGTGCCTTGCTCATGGGCTCAGGAGTGGCAGCTTGGTGTGGCTTGGATTTGAACTCACAACTTTCTAAACCAGGGTCCACTAAGCTTTCACCTCCCAAATAAGGACTCTGGCTTCCGAATTCTTGATTGACTGGAGATTATTTGGGGCATGGTAGCTCTGAGTTACTGTTTGGAAGGTCGGAGATTCAAGCCCTAGTTTCGCCATGCTACCACTTTCAGAACCCTTCAGCAAGGCCCCTAGCCCTCTGTAGTCCAGGGCCGCTGTACCATGGCTGACCCTGTACTCTGACCCCAACTTCATAACACTAGTAGGATATGCAGGAAAAAAAACTTCACTGTGCTGTAAAAAGCACATTTGCTAAGCATAAAGCACGTTTTTTTAAAAACCTGACACTGATCATATAGAAAGGGATGACTCCACTGCCAACAAGTCTAGTCCTTTTTACCTACCATTAAAATATACTGCTTTTAATTGGCTCTGTACATGTACCTTGCACAATGCCAAAAATGTGAATCAATTATAATACTGTAAACAGGATTTAGGCTACTGAAAAACTATTTCAGGATTTTTACCTTGCTGTGAACTTAACCCTGTTTGGATCCGTAAAAAAAAAAATGTATTAGTTTTTTTGCAGTTTTTAAATAGAATTCCATTTAAGTCCTATAACCATTTGTTCTTGGGATGGATGGATGGATGGATGGATGGATGGATGGATGGATGGACATAAATTTCACATTGATTACAAAATACCACTGAGGTATGAAGCACTTAACTGTCTCACAACACACTATCTGAGTGAACTTCTGTGCCATTATGAACTCCCCGACTATTTCTATCAAAAAGGTGCGGGCTATTTTTTGGTACCTCAAATAATGAAGACTACAGCAGGTGGATATCGAGTGTTTTGTTAACTGGATATTTGTAGGCTGTCATCCCCTCACTCTCACATGTTCACTCAGGTTTGTTGATGGTAGCATGGTGACGTCTCTTATCCCAAAGAGATCCCTCATGTCTGTGTTACCTTTTGGTCATCCTTTTTAGTTCTGCTGCCAAAGCGAGTATGATTGGAGTCCTTATGTGTGGTATGAGTAATCAGTGTTTCTGTCCCTTTCCTCTCTTTGGATCTGCCTGATTCATACTGACATCCTACCTCAAATCAAATCAAATCAAATCAAATCAAATCAAATCAAATTGTATTTGTCACATACACATACATACAGGGTACTGTTTACATACCTCTGTATGGAGTTCTCTTCAATTGGATACCATTCTGTGAGGATGGTTCTACATCAACAGCCTAAAGATGCATAAAGTTGTTGATCAACTCCAGAACTTTGAGGATTGATTTGGACTGTAATTAATATTAACACTCTGCTACAATGTGCTCAGGACCACAGTCTGCTTTTAATCACTGCACACCTCAGCAATGGAACTGCAAGTATGTCAGAAAATGATTCTTTTGACAGCAAGGCTGCATATTGTGTAGTATTTCAGGCTCGTTAATGCAGATACGGGACATTTCGGATAGTGGGATATTATATTAGTTCACCCTCAAGGTAGCAAAAGCAAGTACTATTTATTTCTGTACCCCCTGTAGCCAAGCCTGTGGCAAAAGTGACAATAAAAGCATCTCTGAGACGGTATGAGGAAAACAACCTTGTCAGGAATAAGCACAAAAGGAACCCATCTTGTGCTAAGTTATGTTGGAGTGTAAGAATTTGATAATTGCTTTGAATCATAGTCAGATCTTGACTGGAAGCCTACTCTACATGTGGGAAATTCAGAATTGGGTCAGGTCTTGTTTTGTTGTTAAGCCAAAGCCACAGACATTTACTGGCAGGCATGCTAGAATTAGTACTCATTAGTACTCAAGTACTCATAGGCACACCTTTCAGTGGACTTCCTCAACATCCCCCTTACTGGTTCTGCTTAGCTTGTCTGATTTTTTTCCCAGGTCTGCTGTAAATGCATTCCTCTGATTCACGAATAGAAATGTTAATTGTAATCATCAGCCACACATTTCTGATTTATTTGTTTAAAGTGAAATTCAAATCCCAGTATCACAACCTGCCACTTCTTGGCCCTTGAGCAAGGCTCTAAACCCTTAGTTCCTCAGATAAATAAACAAGATAATTGCAAGTTGCTCTGGAAACGGTCATCTGCTAAATGTAATTGTCAATTTACGAGGTGGCATCCAAAGACTCGCTCTGTTTACAAGAAAGCACTTTAAGTCAAGTCAAGTTTATTTCTATTGCACTTTTCACAACATTGTCTCAAAGCAGCTTTACAGAATTTTAAGAGTTAAGGTGAATGATATGCATTTATCACTGATGAGCAGCAATGGCAACTGTGGCAAGGAAAAACTCCCTTAGATGACATAAGGAAGAAACCTAGAGTGGAACCAAACTCAAAAGGGGAACCTCATCCTAATTTGGGTGACATCAAGAATGTGATTATAGTCTATAAACAATACAGGGAGATCTCAGGGAGCGTGACGGATTGTAGCATGTTAAAAGACGGGAAAGATACATGGGAGATAAACAATTCAGTGTTTTGTGAGTAAGTAGCAGTAGTTTGTACTCGATTCAAAACTTAACAGGTAGCCAGTGTAGGGATTAGAAGATTTGGGTTATATGAACATACTGTATGTACTCAGCCTTGTGAGAACTGGACAAACTGTAGCCAGTCTGGAGGTCATGAACGCATGGACAAACTTATCTGCATCAGATATAGACATTCTTAGCTTAGCAATATTCCTAAGGTGGAAGAAGCTGTTTTTGTAATATGGTTGATATGAATTTTAAAAGACAAGTTACTATGGAGAAGAGTGGAGGGAATTATAAGAGCAAATTGGGACTAAATGTGAAATGCAATGTTCAAAAATCACATACCGTACTTATGAGCAGGAGACCAAATACTTTTGGCAAAAGATTGCAACGTGTGTACATAATCTATATATCTCTGTAAAGATGCATTGGGACAGTGTCTCTCCTTAACCATGGAGCTCCAGGACCCTTGCAGGATGTTGTCCCCTCAGAATTATCATCATGTACTGAGCGATGGATTCCAATAAATCGTGTAAACAATAAGATAAAATTATCAGACAATATTAAAGGAATTTAAAATCCGCACATTCAATAAACTAATCGTGTCGGATTAGACCCTGGCAACATTTTTTTTCAGTAATGGTAAAATGTTGTTTGTAAATATGATCTCAGATTGAAGTATTGTCCCCTGTTATAGATGAGGAAGTACAATTTTTAAACCTATAAATAGATTTCCTGTGTGTTTTGTTTCTAGTATACCTGGATTCTTGTCATGAAGATAATTACATGCTAGGTGTGAAGACTGGAAAGTTTGTTACTGATAGACTAATAGGAATGTTTCCTAAATAAAGTGGGACAGTCCGATGATGTAACAGATCAGTATGTTAACACTGTTAATTGTAGGAGGACTGCTATAAAATAGCATCAAGGAACCTGCTATAGTGTCACTTTAACCTGCAAGTTGAACAGACAGATACTGAACTAGATCCAAACATGGTGAGATTCCAGTGTGTGGCTGTGGCTCTGCTCTTATGCTTACAAGGTAAGACTTTAGCAATAATTACTGAAGAATGTTTCTTTATTTACTTTTATTTACAATAATGGCTATGTGCAAATTTATACAACATTGGTCATTGTGCAAATAGCTATAGCTGTAAGTATAACTTGATCCAGCAAATCCTGTAGCTTTCCATTTTATTTTGTTATAATATGTACTGACCTTTGATTATAAACAGATTTTATTGAAGGTAAATATTATGAAATGATAACACTTGTTGACTAATTTATTACTTATTGTATTTTGAGTTGTCGAATTTATAAAATATCAAAAACATACAAATAATGCAGACATCTAAAAGACAACCACAAGGTTTCTTCCTCATACCATCTCAGGGAGTTTTTCTTTGCTACAGTTGCCACTTGCTCACTTATTAGCGACACACTTATATGTGCTAATGTATAATTAATCATTTTTAAACCTATTCATTTCTGTAAAGCTTCTTTTAAACAGTGTGTTTTGTTTAAAGCACAGAATAGTGTAATCTTGACTTGTGTTTTTATCTCGCCTTGCTCTTTCCATTCTGTTTGTTAAACACCTGAACTTCTGGCATTTTGTTTTATATTAAAGTTGTCTAAATCTACATCTGCATTTTGTTGAACTTAGCTTCTTCTTTCATTTCAGGTTCTCTTTCACAGCTGGATGGTGGGTATTTCTCTGAGTCTTAATTAATTTTATTCTCCTCTGTTCTGCTGAATGATGCCGTTCGGATTGTAACTGATGTTTCTCTTTCTTCAGTATGTGGTCGTGCCCCTTTTAACACCCGTATAGTGGGTGGGCAGAGTTCCTCAGAAGGAGGGTGGCCATGGCAGGTTAGTCTCCAGAGCCCTGATTATAATGGACATTTCTGTGGAGGAACCCTGATCAACAAAGACTTTATTCTGACAGCAGCCCACTGTTTCTCCAGGTTTGTTTCATTTCATTCCATTTTATTTGTATTTATACATATATAATACTTTAATCAGTTGTAAATGTAAGTGAAGAAATTAATAAACGTTTTTAATTCTACAGCACCATCTCTTCTGCTGTGACGGTGTATTTGGGGAAACAGACTCTAACCGGTTCTAATCCCAATCAAATTACGAGAGGTGTAACTCAGGTGATCGTTCACCCCAGCTACAACAGCGCCACCCAAAACAATGACATTGCCCTTCTACGCCTGAAGTCTTCAGTTAACTTCACGGACTACATCAGACCAGTGTGTCTGGCAGGGCAAGGCAGCAGTTTTCCAGATAAAACCAGCTGCTGGATCACAGGCTGGGGAAGCATTGCCTCTGGAGGTAAAATACATAGACATGAACACACAGGTTTCTGTGATCAAAAAACTATAATATTGTACTTGTCAGGAAAATCTCACCTACAGAGGTGTTTTGTTTGCATCATCAGGAATAGTTGTAGTTTGTTCCTCATTTTGCTGAGCTGAAGGGTTGTTTCAAGTGGGTTCCTATGGCAAACCAGAATATGTTTTGATAACTTTTAAAAATATGTTTGTGTCTTTGTTTTTGTGTATAGTGCAACTACCAGCTCCTGGTGTTCTTCAGGAGGCGATGGTTCCTACTGTCAATACACAGATTTGTGATTTTCTCCTGGGGTTTGGCTCCATTACCCCAAACATGATGTGTGCTGGTAACTATCAAGGAGGCAAAGATACCTGCCAGGTAAACACACAATAAGAAGACATTTGTAAATAAATACAACTTGTATCAACCTTCAACAATCAAAAAATGACAAAAGTTTATTTCTTTTTTGAAAGGGGGATTCTGGAGGTCCGCTGGTCATTAAGCAGGGTGCTGTCTGGGTTCAGGCTGGTATCACTAGCTGGGGTAGAGGTTGTGCTCTGTCCTATTCACCTGGTGTGTATACTCAGGTGTCTCAGTACCAGTCCTGGTTATCGAGTGTCATCGGCCAAAACCTGCCAGGATTTATCTAGTAAGACATTATTTACTCAGGAGTATGTTAGGCCATGAGTCTCTAACTGGTTTGAGCTGCAACTCAGTAGTTTTTGGTCCTAATTTGTTCTTGTATCTTGCAGGTATTAAAACAGTGGAAGGACTGATGGACGTACCGATGGACCAAGTGCAATGAAACAATTTTCCTTTAATAAACTGTGTTTATTATTTAATATGAAATGTTATTTGCTATGCTTGTCTATATTTATTTTTTACCGCGATGAATCTGATATACATAGTAGTTATATTTAAAGATGTTTTATATTTTGTAATTATAAGGAAGCGTGTGATAATGCTCTTGTACAGTACCACGTGTTTACATCAAGATTACATATTATTCATGTAATCTATTTATCTTCTTAAATTACTCACCTGATTAAAAGATAATTAACTGTATGAACTTCTTGTCCCAGTCATTATTTTACGTGTTTCTACATTGTGAAAGTTGTAGATTCATGAGGGAAATAGATCGAATTTGAATGTTAGTGTGGGTAAGGGGTAATGACGATGGTAAGAATGGGTGAATGTAAATGTGATTGTGAAATGTAATGGGATGTGGTAGCTCAGTCGTTAAAGCATTGGACTCCACCACCAAGCTGTCCTTACCCAAGACCCTTAACACTCAATTGCTCAGTTGTAGGTCACCTTGTCTAAAGGCATCTGCCAAATGCCATAAATGTAAATGTAATTAAACAAAATAATTGTTCTGACTTGGAATATTCACTACACGGATGCCCAACAGTTTTGTGACTTCCATTCTTGAGGGCCTTCAAATGCAGTACATGCTGCTTATCATGGTGTTGATACTTATTGTTTTGTATATTAATTAAATAGGAAATAAGACACCTGTAAACAGACTTAAAGAAACTGTACCATATGTGTGTAAATTGTATGGACATTTTACACCTATATGTGATTCTTCTTCAAACTCCCCTAGAATGGCCGATTCATTAACCTGTTGCTCAAGGGTTAAGATGTTGGATCGAAAGGTCACAAGTTCTAATCCCAACACCACCAAGATGCCACTGCTGTGGGGATGTAAGTACCTGGTTCAGCAGTGGCTTCTTTCACCACAGCACTCCTAAATCCTCCAATCTATTCTTTTAGCCAGGGTAATCAGTCCGTCTAGGTCAGATGGTAGCTCTCAGCCAATGTCACTCATTATGCCTGAAACCTGAGTCATATATACGTTCACAAGAATGTGCTGGAAGCTGACCTGCATGTTGTTGATTGCGTGTTGTTCAATGTTTGCAATGCAAGGATCACTTGTATTGCAAGTTAAAGTCAAGTCAAGTGAAGTGTTTTTCTATAGCACTTTTCACAATGAACTTTAAAACAGAATTCATGAGTGAAGGTGAACGATGGGTATTTACCCATTATGAGCAGCCATGGTGACTGTGGCAAGAAAAAACTCCATTAGATGTTCATAAGGGAGAAACCTTGAGAGTACCAGACACAAAAGGGGAATGCATTCTCATTTGGGTGATATCAAGAGTGTAATTATAAATCTTTAAACGGTACAAAACACTGGAGAGTGAAAACTAACATGAGTTAAGTAAGATTGTGTAAGATTGTGAGTAATGTCCTTTCTGCTATCTTATACAGTCATTTAAGATTATGGAACTAGGACCTACTGAGCCACGTATAAAATAGCTCAACATTTATGCTCATATATCCAACACCAGCGTCTCCATGCCAGAGCTTTCCAACACTCAAAGAGGTCCAATGTCCAAAGTCTACATGAAGTTGAATCCAAATGGTGCTAGTACGTCTCTAGATTGTTCAGGATGTTTGCGGGCTCGGCATCGACTTCTTTAAAAGTCCACAATCTTCATGAGGTGGAACGTGATTAGAGCTGGTGCAACCTTGGGATGCCTCAGGATGGGTGGAGAAAGAGAAGAAGTGGAGAGGAATTAGCATAGCTGCTGTTTATAATAATGTCAGGAGCCACCACTCACCACCCTCCTTCACTAATCACCTTCTCCTGTCCTCCTCATACTAATGGCCAACACCTGTCCTTCATTTACCCGTCCCCTTTTATAAGGTCCGTACTTTCTTTTACTCAGGGTCAGATCTACCAGTTATGACCGTAGATCACCTGGACTTTCTACTTCTCTGGTTCCCTGTGCTTTACCTGGACTTTCTACCTCTCTGGTTCCCTGTGCTTCCATCTTTCCATGCTCCCTGTGCTTCCATGCTCCCTGTGCTTCCATGCTTCCATCCTCCTGGCTACGCTTCTAAGGAGCACTCAGTTAAGTTTACCATTTGCTACAGTCTCATCTCAAGCTCCCTTCTGTTTGCATGTTTAGACCAAATAAAGACAATCTGTTTTACTCCCGGTTTCTGACTCGTGGTCTGTGCGTGACAATTAACAAGCACAAGTTGATAATATGCATGTGATTAGATGTACTGGAGCACAAGGTTATGCTATGTAATGCATTATGTATAGGCCTTGCTAAAAAGAAAATTATTTGTAAAAAAAAACAAAAAACAAATTGTAGCATGTTAAAAGACTGGATAGATACATGGGATATAAACCATTTAGTGTTTTGTAGGTAAGTAGCAGCAGTTTGTAGTCAGTTCGAAACTTCACAGGTAGCCAGTGTAGGGATGATAAGATTGGGGTTATATGATCATTTTTTCTCAACTCTGGCTGCTGCATTCTAGACTGTCTGTAGCCTGTTTATTAATGATGCAGGACATCCAACTAGTAATGCATTACAATGGTCCAGTCTGGAGGTCATACATGCATAGACAAGCTTCTCTGCATCAGATATAGACAACATCTTTTTTGCTTAGCAATATTTCTAAGGTGGAAGGATGCTGTTTTTTTAATATGGGTGATATTAATTTCAAAAGACAAGTTGGTGTCTAAAATAACTCCTAGGTCTTTTACTGTTGAACTAGTAGTTATAGTACATGCTTATAAATGCATGTTGAAATGCTGAAGCTTCTGTGTACTGGTTTTGGGGCGATGAGCAAACTCTTTGTCCTATCAGAATTTTATAATAGAGAGTTATCGTCATCCAATCTTTTCATTCTTTAACACATTTAGTTAATCCAATTAAGATGTTTCATTTAGTTTCAATGAGATATATAGTTGTGTATATCAGCATTAGATGGGAAGCTAATCTTATGCCTTCCAATAATATTTTCCCAAGGGAAGCATGTATATTGTGATAAGCAGGGGTCCTAGAACTCAACCTTGAGGCACCTAATCATTTACTTGCATAAACCTGGATAGTTCCACATTTAAGTCTACAAAATGGTAACAATCAGACAGGTAGGATTTAAACCAGCTTAATGCCTGTCCCTGAATTCCGATGTAATTCTGTAAGTGATCTAGGAGAAAGTAATGATCTATAATGTAGAATGCAGCAATAAGATCTAGTAAAACTAACAGAGAGATGTAGCCTTGGTCTGAAGCTATAAACAGGTCATATGTGATTTTAACTAGAGCAGTTTCTGTGCTATGATTAGGCTTGAAACCTGACTGGAACTCTTCAAAGATGTTGTAAGAAGGAACAGAACTGGGCAGACACAATCTTTTAAAAAAAGACAGAAGATTTAAAATGGGTCTGTAATTTGACAGTGTGTTTGGATCAAAATTAGGGTAGGTTTCTTAATAAGGGGCAACTTGAGGGGTTTATGGACATGACCTAAAGATGACATAGGCTAACAAGCCAGTAAGCCAGTTGTTATGGGATATGGAGGTGGAAGCTGAAGTATAAGCAAACCAATGTTTATTGATAATACTGGGCAGAGCCAACACAAACACTCGCTGTGTAGGTGTGTAATTCGGCGGTGTGCATGGCCCACAAAGTCCCGAACAGGCGAGAGGCAGTCCGTGTAAGTAATCCACTGATGCGCGTAGGGGTGATATCAAGAGTGTAATTATAAATCTTTAAACGGTACAAAACACTGGAGAGTGAAAACTAACATGAGTTAAGTAAGATTGTGTAAGATTGTGAGTAATGTCCTTTCTGCTATCTTATACAGTCATTTAAGATTATGGAACTAGGACCTACTGAGCCACGTATAAAATAGCTCAACATTTATGCTCATATATCCAACACCAGCGTCTCCATGCCAGAGCTTTCCAACACTCAAAGAGGTCCAATGTCCAAAGTCTACATGAAGTTGAATCCAAATGGTGCTAGTACGTCTCTAGATTGTTCAGGATGTTTGCGGGCTCGGCATCGACTTCTTTAAAAGTCCACAATCTTCATGAGGTGGAACGTGATTAGAGCTGGTGCAACCTTGGGATGCCTCAGGATGGGTGGAGAAAGAGAAGAAGTGGAGAGGAATTAGCATAGCTGCTGTTTATAATAATGTCAGGGAGCCACCACTCACACCACCCTCCTTCACTAATCACCTTCTCCTGTCCTCCTCATACTAATGGCCAACACCTGTCCTTCATTTACCCGTCCCCTTTTATAAGGTCCGTACTTTCTTTTACTCAGGGTCAGATCTACCAGTTATGACCGTAGATCACCTGGACTTTCTACTTCTCTGGTTCCCTGTGCTTTACCTGGACTTTCTACCTCTCTGGTTCCCTGTGCTTCCATCTTTCCATGCTCCCTGTGCTTCCATGCTCCCTGTGCTTCCATGCTTCCATCCTCCTGGCTACGCTTCTAAGGAGCACTCAGTTAAGTTTACCATTTGCTACAGTCTCATCTCAAGCTCCCTTCTGTTTGCATGTTTAGACCAAATAAAGACAATCTGTTTTACTCCCGGTTTCTGACTCGTGGTCTGTGCGTGACAATTAACAAGCACAAGTTGATAATATGCATGTGATTAGATGTACTGGAGCACAAGGTTATGCTATGTAATGCATTATGTATAGGCCTTGCTAAAAAGAAAATTATTTGTAAAAAAAAAACAAAACAAATTGTAGCATGTTAAAAGACTGGATAGATACATGGGATATAAACCATTTAGTGTTTTGTAGGTAAGTAGCAGCAGTTTGTAGTCAGTTCGAAACTTCACAGGTAGCCAGTGTAGGGATGATAAGATTGGGGTTATATGATCATTTTTTCTCAACTCTGGCTGCTGCATTCTAGACTGTCTGTAGCCTGTTTATTAATGATGCAGGACATCCAACTAGTAATGCATTACAATGGTCCAGTCTGGAGGTCATACATGCATAGACAAGCTTCTCTGCATCAGATATAGACAACATCTTTTTTGCTTAGCAATATTTCTAAGGTGGAAGGATGCTGTTTTTTTAATATGGGTGATATTAATTTCAAAAGACAAGTTGGTGTCTAAAATAACTCCTAGGTCTTTTACTGTTGAACTAGTAGTTATAGTACATGCTTATAAATGCATGTTGAAATGCTGAAGCTTCTGTGTACTGGTTTTTGGGGCGATGAGCAAACTCTTTGTCCTATCAGAATTTTATAATAGAGAGTTATGCGTCATCCAATCTTTTCATTCTTTAACACATTTAGTTAATCCAATTAAGATGTTTCATTTAGTTTCAATGAGATATATAGTTGTGTATATCAGCATGAGATGGGAAGCTAATCTTATGCCTTCCAATAATATTTTCCCAAGGGAAGCATGTATATTGTGATAAGCAGGGGTCCTAGAACTTAACCTTGAGGCACCTAATCATTTACTTGCATAAACCTGGATAGTTCCACATTTAAGTCTACAAAATGGTAACAATCAGACAGGTAGGATTTAAACCAGCTTAATGCCTGTCCCTGAATTCCGATGTAATTCTGTAAGTGATCTAGGAGAAAGTAATGATCTATAATGTAGAATGCAGCAATAAGATCTAGTAAAACTAACAGAGAGATGTAGCCTTGGTCTGAAGCTATAAACAGGTCATATGTGATTTTAACTAGAGCAGTTTCTGTGCTATGATTAGGCTTGAAACCTGACTGGAACTCTTCAAAGATGTTGTAAGAAGGAACAGAACTGGGCAGACACAATCTTTTAAAAAAAGACAGAAGATTTAAAATGGGTCTGTAATTTGACAGTGTGTTTGGATCAAAATTAGGGTAGGTTTCTTAATAAGGGGCAACTTGAGGGGTTTATGGACATGACCTAAAGATGGCAAAGGCTAACAAGCCAGTAAGCCAGTTGTTATGGGATATGGAGGTGGAAGCTGAAGTATAAGCAAACCAATGTTTATTGATAATACTGGGCAGAGCCAACACAAACACTCGCTGTGTAGGTGTGTAATTCGGCGGTGTGCATGGCCCACAAAGTCCCGAACAGGCGAGAGGCAGTCCGTGTAAGTAATCCACTGATGCGCGTAGGGGAAGCGTGGCGCTGGGCAGCAAAGGAGGACCGTAGTGCAGAACGCGTAAAGATAGAAACAATAATGGCAATGGGTGTGAGTAAGGGGTTTATATGTGTGCGGGGAAATGAGAGTCAGGTGTGTGGAATCAGTAATCAGGCGAGGAGCTCCGTGCAGGTGGGAAATGCCCGGGAGAAGAAGAAGCAGGGAGCTCCCTGACACCACCCCCTCCCCCAGGGGCGGCACCAATTACCCTGACCCTGCGAGAAGGCCAGCCCCTAGCCCGGGGCGCCAGGCGGCGTAAGTGAGCGGCATGGAATTCCGACAGCAGCGCCGGGTCTAGCACGTCCTGCCTGGCCGCCCAAGACCTTTTCTCCGAACCGTACCCCTCCCAGTCCACCAGGTACTCGAGGCGACCCCCACGCCTTTAGGAATCCAGGACCTCCCGCACCGTGTAGACGCCGGGCTGATCTACGACCTCCGGCTGGACGGGTGTCGCGGGGTCACCTGGAGGGCGAGAGACAGGCAAGACACATGGCTTTAGCAGGGACATGTGAAAGGTAGAGTGCCGGTAGGACAAGTCGCTGATCTGCCTGGAGACCCTGAAGGGTCCGATGAACCGGGGGCTCAGCTTGCGGCACGGCAGCTTCAACCTCAGGTCTTTGGTCGACAGCCACACCAGGTCCCCGGGGTGGAAACGAGGAGACTCCAGACGTATTGCGTCAGCGTGCCTGCGGAGGGCCCAACGCAGCTGGGTGTAAGCCGATTCCCAGACCTGGTTGCTTTCACGGAACCAGGCATCCACCAAGGGCACGTTGCTGGGCTCGTCTGACCATGGGAATAGGGGCGGTTGGAACCCCAGCACGCACTGAAAGTTGGTGAGGCCTGTGGAGTCCTGGCGGAGCGAGTTCTGAGCGTACTCGGCCCACGGCAAGAAGTGAACCCAATCCCCCTGGTCCTTCTGCAGTAAGTCCTCAGGTACCTGCTCAGCTCCTGGATCTTTTGTTCCGCCTGGCCGTTGAACTGCAGGTGGTAACCGGACGTCAGGTTTACCAATACCCCTAGGAGCTGGAAAAAGGCCCTCCAAACCCGAGACGTGAACTGGGGTCCGAGACTATCTCCTCTGGGAGACCGAAGTTACGAAAGACATGGTAAAACAGGGCCTCGGCTGTCTCGAGGGTGGTAGGCAGGCCTTTTAGGGGGATGAAACGGCAGGCCTTAAAAAGGCGGTCCACCGCTACCAGGATGCACGTGTTTCCACCCGACCGTGGCAGGTCGGTCACGAAATCGATTCCCAGGTGGAACCATGGGCGCTGAGGGACGGGAAGTGGCGCAGGTGGGACACCCCTGGACGTAACGGGTGACTTCCTCAGTAATCCTTGGCCACCAGTATCTCGTCTGGACGAGCTGGACCGTCCGGTTTTCCCCTGGGTGGCCAGTGCCCGGTCTCTCGTGGACTGACTGGATGAGCCCGCGTCGGCAGGAGGTGGGGACGAAGACACGTCCCTTGGGACACCCCTTGGGGGCTGGTTCCTGGAGAGAGGCCATAGGGATCTTACTGTCCACGTCCCAGACAATGGGCCCCACGATGAGTATGGGAGGAAGGATCGGGTCTAAATCGCTGAATTCCTCAGGCCCGAACACCCGGGAGAGGGTGTTGGCCTTTCTGTTCAGTGCCCCGGCTCAGTAGGTGACATAAAACTGTAACCAGGTGAAGAAGAGGGCCCAGCGAGCCTGCCTGGGGTTGAGTCTCTGGGCCTCCGTAGGTACTGGAGTTTCTTGTGGTCGGTGATCACAGTAAACGGGTGCTTGGCACCCATCAGCCAGTGCCTCCATTCGTCCAGGGCCAGTTTATAGCCAGAAGCTCACGGTTGCCGATGTCTTAGTATTGTTAGGCAGCAGAGAGCTTGTGCGAGAAGAAGGCGCACGGGTCGGGCTGTAGAGGGGTGCCTGACCACTGGGAGAGAGCGGCCCCACACACCGGTTAAGGAGGTGTCAACCTCGACAACGAATGGCCTCCAAGGATCTGGATGACGCAACACGGTGGCGAGGCAGAAGCGTTGACGGAGCTCGTTGAAGGCCTCCTGGGCCTCGTGGGTCCGCTTCAGGGTTCGCGATTTATCCCTGAGGAGAATATAAATTTAAATGTTAACAGTTCCTGATAAAAGTGGGCTACATACACGCATTTATTGCATGATTTCTTCCAGACATAACATTTATAATTGAGGCCAAACAGTTTCATCTTGGTTTTATCAGACCATATTTTCAAGGGTATACTAATGGACATGATATTTCAGATTTTTTATTTTAATAACATTACAGACATTTGTAGAATTTTGTCTTCACTTTGGGATACAAAGTGTAGATTGATGATTAAAAATATATTTTCAAACGATTGTATTATACAGCTGCAACATTACAAAATTGAAAAAAGTTTAACATTAACACACACTCTCGGTTTACTGTTTACATGAGGGATATACTTCACTGAACAAGACCCTCAACTATCAAATGACAAACCCATATACAAATGTCCTCATGTAATCTGTAGGGACACTGACCACACTCAGCCCATGTGTGTGTGTGAGGGGTTTATCCAACATCCAGAAGAACAAAGAACAAAGGTGTACATTGTACAGTATGGTACAGTATGTGGGAATTCTTACATTGTTCTCATGAATATGTAATGAAAAAGTAGATGGTCATAATTAAAATCAGTTCATTTTAATGTAATTTATGTTGTTGTCTCATAATGCGTTTATGTCTTTCCTTCATGTTCACTTGTGATGTTTTTGACCTTGTTCATGGTTTTTGGTTTGTAGTCCAGAAGTCCTGCTTCCTGGCGGCTCCAAGGTTTTGTGGGAGAACATGGGCAAATTGAACACAAGTTGTGTGGTTTAATTATTGGATCATTTGCAGTGGACGAATAGTGTTCAGAGAAAGACCTGCCAGCAGAGAGTTGCATTAAAAATTGAATTAAAATGACAAGAGACTGAACCGTCCAGGGTCGAAGTAGGAGGCCTGGAACGCACCGGCTGAGCGACGTCCTCAACAGAGTTTAGAGGCTGAGCGACGTCCTTGGCGGAGATCAGGGGCCGAGCGACGTCCTTTGTGGAAAGCAGGGGCATAACAACATCCACGGCGAAGCATACAGGCTGAACGACCCCCTGGGCACCCTTGGTGGAGTCCAGAGACCGAGCAATGCCCACGGTGGAGTGCAGAGGCCGAGTCACACCTTCTGCAGGAGTTTGAAACAGACCTTGGGCCATGACTGCATCCACAGGGGAAGTCAGGGGGCCAAGCGACGATAGACTTGATAGACTTCAAGACCGCGTTGGCACCCTCGGTGGGGATCCAAGGTGCCACGGCGACTAAAAGGGGACTCAGGAAGGCAGTGATACCTGTGGCAGGACTCTGGGGCATAAGGGCGTCCTCTATGGGTGTCCGTGGTACTGCAGTGCTCTCTGCAGGTGTTTGAGGTGTGACAGAGTTTTGGGGGAATCTCTGATCACTTTGTCAACCTTAGAAAGACCATGAAGCGCGATGAAGCGCAATGGTGGTTTCTGAGGGGCTTGAAAGTGTAACATAGCCTACAGGGACATCACCCTTAGGGGGGTATTGAGGTGCAGCGTTGCCTTCGGAGGAAACTTTAAGCGCAATGGCACCCTTGTAGAACCATGGGACTGCAACGTCGTTTTTAGAAGGGCTTTGGAGCGCTACGTCACCTCTAGGGAGGTCTTTTTCTACGTCGTTGCCCTCGGAGAGACTTCGAGGCATGACGGGGTCTTCAGAAGGTCCTCGTAGCGCGAAAGAGGGAGGAATCTTTGAGTGCTTCGGAGTCGTTGGAGGAGTATTGAGGTGCGACGATGTCGTCAAAGGGACTTGGAAGCACGCCTTTGGAGGTACCTTGGAGTGTGACTATGCTTACAGCGGAATCTTAAAGCATGACCGCCCTGGGGAGAACCTTAAGGGTGTAGCAGCCCCCTGGAAGGAACTTTGGAGTGCTTTGTTGTCTTCAGAGGAACTTCGAGGAGAGACCACAGTTGAAGAGGAACTTGGAGATGTGATGTCACCTTGAGAGGAACTCGGAGGTGTGATGTCGCCCTGAGAGGAACTTGGGGGCGTGATGTCGCCTTGAGAGAAACTTGGGGGCGTGATGTCGCTTTTAGAGAAGTCGTGGTCTACGTCGTTGCTTTCGGAGAGGCTTGGAGGCGAGACGTGGCCGTCAGAGGGACTTGGAGGCGAGACGCCACCATCAGAGGGACTTGGAGGTGAGACGCCGCCGTCAGAGGGACTTGGAGGCGAGACGTCGCCTTCTGAAGAGCTAGGGGGCGAGACAACGCCTTCTGAGGAGCTAGGTGTTGCGGTCTCGGGGCGGGATGACCTCCTTTTCGCGGCCTGGTGGCGGTGCGCCATCTCTTTCATGGCCAGGTGGTAGTACAACCTCCCTTTTAAGGCCAGGCGGCAGTGTGACATCTCTTTTGCGGCCCTGGAGCGGAACGGCACCTTTGGGGGAAACCCGGAGCTGAGCGCCACCCTCGGCGGGACACTGGAGCTAAACGAAGAAACTCTGGAACGGAGCTGCGCACTCGGAGGAACTGAAGGTGCAGACATGGAGATCTGCTGTTGTCATCTCGACCATCCCCAGGAGTTGCCTGATGAAATTCGGCATAAGAATCAAAATCGCCTCCCTTAGCGCTCCACAGCCTGCTGGCTTTAGAGAGAGCATTTCCAGACAGGAGGGAAATACAAAAGGCGATCTTGGCCCACTTGGTGGGGAATTGGGATGACTGCACATCCACGTATCTGCCAACGCTCTGTAGGAATCCCCCTCATTCGGTGAGCCGGGAATTCCAGTGGGCTCTCGGAGGGGCATGGCGCAGCCGCACTTGCATTCTTCAGAGCCGGCAAGCATGATCTGCGAGGAGCAGCAGCGAGCTTCCGGGTAAAAACCTGAAATGGAGTTCGGCCGCCAATCTCCTTTTCGGTATCGGTCGGACCTTCTGTCAAGGTACGGACCATGAAGCAGAAGTAGCTCTATCATGTTTATTGAGGTAAACAGAGCACAACATAGAGTCAGAGAGCGAACGAACCATAACGCAGGTTTAATCTGTAAAGCCGGTATAATCCTCGAAACAGGTACAATCCACAGGGAAGGTAAATAATCCATGGCACATGAGTAATCCACGGAACCAGCAGGGAATGCTGGCAGTCTCGGGTTAGGTCAGTCACTGTAGCCATAAAGTAGGTCTGACTAGAGTGAGATGGGAATGGAGGCTTACATGGGAAATATAATGCCGGGAACGAGGCAACATGACAGCTACTGAGGGGGCATGGCAGGTGGATCCCTGAAACTGATCAAGCAACTAGCCAGCCTGTGTTGACAGAAATAGTTGAATCCATTTAGATGTTATAGAGAAGAAATTTACAAGAACAAGCCACATTAGCATCATGTAAGGAGAACGACAGTTGATTGTCCATAGTCACCCCAAGGTTTTGCAGTGGCTAACGGGGAGAGCAGAGAGTTATGAAGAGTTATTCAGAGATCATGACCTGGAGGTTAATTACCTGGGATGACCAGCAGTTGTGTTTTGCTGGGGTTGAGTTTTAGTTGATGAGCACTCATCCATGAAGATATGTGGTATCTAAGGAAGGGAAAGAAAAGATGAATTGAGTGTCAGAAGCATAGCAGTGGTAAGAAAACACAGGTGAGGATTTGACCACCAATAGAGTGGGTATAGAGAGACCTTAGTGGAGAGTCTGCATGGGGCAGATGTGGACCATCTTACCATGTTACCTGGTATGAGTGACATTTCGGGTAGGAAGCAAACCATTCCCATGCTGCTCCACGGATACTGAAGCTCCTGAGAGTAGACAAGAGAGTCATGGTTGACTGAGTTGAAAGCTGCAGAAAGGTCAAGAAAAATTAGTACAGATGACAGCTTGGCTAATCAAGCAGTATGTAGTTACTGCTAAAAGGGCTGCCCCTGTGGAATGTGCAACTTTGAAGCTAGACTTTTTTGGATCATTTAAGTTGTTCTGTGTGAGATGGACAGACAGTTGGAAAGAAATGAGAGAAGTGATAACAGTCTGTAGTTGTTGAAGTCTGATTTATCCAGAGCAGGTTTCTTTAAGATGGGAATAAACCTAGCTTGCTTGAAGGTAGTTGCCACATGGCCAGATATTAAGGACCGGTTGATAATCATGGAGATGAATGGCAGGAGGTCTTGTGATATACTCTGAAGTGTAGTTGAAGATATTAGATCCAGAGGGCAGGTGGTGAATGTACAAGGTTGGATGACTTGTCGGGTATCTCATCTTCTGCTATGGTTGTGAAGCTTGACAATAAAGGAGTAGGGGATTCCTAGCAATGTAATTTAGTCATTGTTGAGGAGGTGAAGGTCTGGCAGATTTCCATAATCTTTTTATCATAGATGGAGGCAAAGTCTTCAGCAGTCAGGGACGATGAATCAGGTGGAGCAGGGGGATTGAAAATTGAAGCGCTTTTCACAATGGACATTGTCTGTGTCCATCTCTTCTAGGAAGTCTCCAAGTGGACCAAGAGGGCAGTATTATTACCACATTATCTCTGCAGAGCTGCTTTGACACAATGTCTATTGTTAAAAATGTTCTACAAATAAACACAATTGATTTGAACATGTGAATGGACACAGACAAACGATTTTTTTTACATTTTCTTTCTAGTAGTAGTTATGACAATAAGGCTACATATGTTGTAGTATTTCAGGCTCGTGTATGCAGCTATGGAAAATTTTAAATAATAGATAGATAGATAGATACAACTTTATTGTCATTGCATTGTACAGGTACACAGCAACGAAATGCAGTTTGGCATCTACCAGAAGTGCAAAATGTAGCAGTCGTGCAAAAGTGCAGATAAATATCTAGCATATTTACAGTGCAGATAACTATCTGGCATATTTACAGCAGGGGTATATATATGAAGTATATACAGTGAATAAATATAAAGGCTATTTCAGTGCAGAGATGTGTGGACATTCAGAAGTACAGTGATAAATATAAAGGTGTACAGTAATTAAGAAAAATGTGCAGAAATGAAAGGTTACAAGATCACAGGATTATAGCATTAAGGAGTAGCAAGCTGAATAAACAGTCTACTATATATAAAAAATATATATATATAAATATATACACATACATTATATACACAGATTAATGTGAAATGTTGGGCAGAATGTACAGTAATGATAAATATACATACAGATATAAAAAGTGCAGATGTAATGAGGAGTGAAAAGATATAATATGTAGTATGTACATGTATTGTACAGAGGTTATATACAGTCTTTTGTTTATGTTTGTTTTGTAGTGATTTAGCGGTGTAGTGTTGAGTTCAGTAGTGTGATGGTGGATGGAAAAAAGCTGTCCCTGAACCTGCTGGTTCTGGTGCGTAAGTTCCTGTATCTCCTTCGTGATGGAAGGAGGTTAAACAGTTTATGACTGGGATGTGAAGAGTCCTTGATGATGCTGTGAGCTCTGCGCAGACATCTGCTGTGGTGAAGGTGTTCAATGGCAGGTAGTTGGGTGCCAGTGATGCGTTGGGCGGTTTTGACCACCCTTTGCAGTGCTTTACGTTCACACACAGTGGAGCCTCCGTACCATACAGTGATGGAGTTGGTCAGGATGCTCTCAATGATGCAGCGGTAGAAGCTCGTTGCATCCTCAGAGATGTGAACTCCCAGGAACTTGAAGCTGGAGACTCGCTCTACCTCGGTTCCATTGATGTTGACTGGTAGATGTCTCCTGCTGTTGGATTTCGGAAGTCCACAATGAGCTCTTTGGTCTTTGTGGCGTTGAGAGTCAGGTTGTTGGTGGCACACCATGCTGCCAGATTACGGATCTCTTCCCTGTAGGCCGATTCGTTGTTGTTGTCGATCTGGCCGACCACGGTGGTGTCGTCTGCATACTTGATGAAGATGTTGGAGTTATGCAGAGGAGCACAATCGTGGGTGAACAGGGAGTAGAGCAGTGGGCTCAGAACACAGCCCTGCGGTATGCCAGTGTTCAGAATTAGGGTTGAGGATACCTGGTTTCCCAACCTGACAGATTGAGGTCTGTTGGTGAGAAAGTCCAGAATCCATCTGCAAGTGGAGGTGCAGATACCCAGTTCACTGAGCTTAGTGATCAGTACAGTGGGGAGGACTGTATTGAGCATGAGCTAAAGTCAATGAACAGCATTCTGATGTACGTGTTGCTTTTATCCAGGTGGGTGAGAGCAGAATGAAGAGCTGTGGAAACTGCATCCTCTGTTGACCTGTTCGGGCGATAGGCAAACTGGTATGGGTCCAGTGTAGGTGGTAGGCCCGCAGTGAGGTGATTCAGGACCAGTTTCTCAAAGCACTTCATAGCAATGGGGTGAGTGCAACCGGGCGAAAGTCATTCAGGCATTTAGCAGCTGAGTGCTTAGGCACTGGTATGATAGTAGTGGTCTTCAGGCATGTAGGTACCATGGCTTGGGCCAGTGACAGGTTGAAAATGTCAGTAAAAACCTGTGCCAGTTGTCCAGCGCATGCTCTGAGAACACGTCCCAGTATGCCGTCCGGGCCAGCTGCCTTTCGTGCATCCACTCTGCTGAACACTGAATAGACGTCCGTTGTTGAGATTGAAAGTGGGCTGTAAGCAGTAGCAGAGTCCGTGGTTGGTGTAAAATGTCCTGTGCTTTGGTCAAAACGAGCAAAAAAGTGATTAAGTTCGTTCGGTTGGAAGGCACTGCTGGTTGGTTGAGCTGTGGGTTTGTAGTCCGTGATTGACTGGATGCCTTTCCACATGCGTCTGGGGTCAGAGTTGTGGAAGTGCTCTTCTATGTGGCGTTTAAATGTGAGCTTTGCTTTCCTGATGCCCCTTTTCAGGTTGGACCTGGCTCTGTTGTAGTCCTCCGCACTGCCAGATTTAAAGGCAGCATCTCTTGCTTTCAACAGGAGACGGACTTCAGAGTTCATCCACGGCTTCTGGTTAGGAAAGCATTTCACGTGTTTGACAGTAGTGACATTGTCAATGCACGTGTTAATATGGTCCAAAACAGATGATGTGTAACTGTCCATGTCTGTGTGAGAGTCCAGTGTGGCCTGTGAAGCGAACATGTTCCAGTCAGTATCCTGAAACTGTTGTTGTAGAGAAGAAATGGCCCCCTCTGGCCATACCTTTACTGTCCTCACAGCTGGTTTCACACGTTTGATCAGTGGTGTGTATTTGGGTAGCATGAACAAAGAGAGGTGATCAGACTGACCCAGGTGGGGGAGGGGAATGGCTGTGTATGCCCCAGGTATGTTTGTGTATACCTGGTCCAGTGTTTTGTCCTCTAGTAGAGCAGGAGACATTGCGGTGAAATTTTGGTAAAACAGATTTCAGGTTGGAGTGGTTGAAATCTCCAGCGACAATGATAGCTCCTTCAGGATGTGCAGACTGCTGTTTGCTGATAGCTGCATGCAGTTCCTCCATAGCTAGCTTAGCATTAGCATCCGGTGGAATGTACACTGCAGTCACAACAATGGCTGAGAATTCTCTCGGTAAATAAAAGGGTCTGCACTTAATCATCAAATACTCTAAATGAACAGAGCAATGACTTTCAGTAACAGTAGAGTCCGTGCACCATGAGTTGTTAACATAAATGCACAGACCTCCACCTCTGCGCTTACCAGAGTCCTCTGCCGTCCTGTCCGCCCGATAAACACTGCGACCCCCGAGCTCAATGGCGCTGCTGGGAATGTTGTTGTTGAGCCATGTTTCCGTGAAAATCATGACATTACATTCCTTAATCCGTTTGTGTGATGATATCCGGAGCAGCAGCTCATCCATTTTATTAGCAAAAGACCATACATTGGCAAGGAAGACGCTTGGAATCGATGGTTGATGCGGGTTTAGCCTTAGCTTAGCCCTGATGCCGCCTCGCTTCCCCCTCCTTTGTTTACGGTCTCGCCGCCGGCGCTGTGGTCTCGCTGTCGGCCGAGCTGGATCAGCGGTCCGCGGTGTTCGGACAATTTCCCGAGGGAGTTCAAAGTCCGTAGAAAGTCCGTATCTGTGAGTATTGCCGATGTCTAGTAATGCTTCTCGGCTGTATGAGATGTGTGCAAGCCTGTTCTGCGTGAATAAACTTGCTGTTGATGGAGAAATTGCTGCTAAATCGCAAAATCTGGAGAGACGCTGGGCCTCGCGTTGTGCACGCGCCGCCATCTTGGTAGTTATTATAATAGTAAATTCAATTCAATTCGTTTTTATTTGTATAGCACTTTTAACAATGAACATTGTCTCAAAGCAGCTTTACATAGATAATGTGGTGAATAAAAGTAAATATGTTCTTTATGATTAAGTTTGTCACTGATGAGCGAGCCGGTGGTGACTGTGGCAAGGAAAAACTCCCAGATATGGCATAAGGAAGAAACCTTGAGAGGAACCAGACTCAAGAGGGAACCCATCCTCATCTGGGTTGCACCGAATGTCCATTTGTAGCAGATATACAATGTTGCGGGGTACAGTGATGATGATCAGAAGCAAACTGTATTCCTGAGTCAGTGTAGGGACTGTTGACATTAACTACCGTTCAATCCATCCTCAAAGCGCCCGTTCTTACGCTGGAATTTCATGGAACCACCCAAGTCATTGATGAGAAACCGAAGCTGCACAGAGTGGCCTCCAGTCGAAGAGAACACTATCCAGAGGCAGGCCTGGACGAAGTGGGAAGATCCATGGAGGGGAGGGGGGCAGGAACAGTGGTCACTGGAGTCTCAGAAGCAAGTTTAACTAGACCGAGAGAGAGAGAGAGAGAGAGAGAGAGAGAGAGAGAGAGAGAGCGTGACAGGAAGAGAAGGATATGGATTATTAAGTGTCCTTATTATTGCATGAAAGTTAATGTTAATGTCACTGTTCAGTTTGGACTCCGGCAAGACTCGCTATGGCAGCATAACTAAAAGGGAGAACCAGAAGGTAATACAGACATGAGGGATCTCTGGGATAAGAGACGACCCACCACACCACCATCAACAAACCTGAGTGAACGTGTGAATGTGAGGGGACGACAGCTTACAAATATCCCAGTTCACCAAACACTCTATATCCATGTTTCCTCCAGATCTGCTCCTTTACCTAAGAAAAAATCTACTGATCAAAGGCTTGACTGAATAAATATGTTTTCAACCTCGACTTGAACACTGAGACTGTGTCTGCTGAACACTGATTGGAAGGCTGTTTCATAACTGTGGGGATTTATAAGAGAAAGATCTGCCCCCTGCTGTAGTCTTCATTATTTGAGGAACAAACAGATAGCCAGAACCTTTTGATCGAAGTAGGCGTGGAGTCATTTTAATAGTTCACTCTCAAGGTAGCAAAAGCAAGGACTCTTTATTTCTGTACCCCCTTTAGCCAAGCCTGTGGCAACAGTGAAAATAAAAGCATCGCTGAGACGGTATGAGGAAAACAACCTTGTCAGGAATTTATGTTGGAGTGTAAGAATTTGATAATTGCTTTGAATCATTGTCAGATTTTGACTGGAGGCCTAATCTACATGCGGGAAATTCAGAATTGGGTCAGGTCTTGTTTTGTTGTTAAGCCAAAAGCCACAGACATTTACTGGCAGGCATGCTAGGATTTTTACCAGTACTCATAGGCACACCTTTCAGTGGACACCACATTACTGGTTCTACTTAGCTTGCCTGATTCCTTCTCCATGTCTGCTATGAATGCATTCCTCTGATTCACTGATACAAAGGTTGATTCTCATGATTAGTCAAGTCAAGTCAAGAGGCTTTTATTGTCGTTTATACTATACACAGTGGTACACAGTACACAGTCAAAACCAAGAAAACGTTCCTCCAGAACCCTGGTGCTACACTAAACAACATAAAGCTTTAACACAACATAAATATTCATGAAGTGCATCGAGTGCAACCGAGTGCAAACAGTGCAGACAAAAAACAGTACAGACAGACAGAGTACAAACAGACAGACAACACAGGACAATACAAATACGACAAAAAAGTGCTGACTATAAAACCTACTGTGTACTTTGGATATACAATGCTGTGCAAGGAGAACTATAAAAACTATAACCAATAATTATATGTAAACAAACACAATGCAGTACAAAAACAGCAGTAGCAGCAGTCGAGTGATGCAAAAAACAGCATGTTAACAGTATGATATAGTTTAGTAAAAATAATAATTCATAAATAGTGGTGGAATGGATTGAGATGAGTAATGTGTGTGTGTGTGTGTGTGTGTGTGTGTGTTGGGGTGGGTGGGTGGTTGTGTGTGTGTGTGTGCGCATTTCAGTTCAGTTTTGTGTATTGAGGAGCCTGATGGCTTGTGGGAAAAAATGTGACTGCCCGAATGCTTTCGGAACCGCTTTCCTGATGGCAGGAGGGTGAAAAGTGTGTGTGACAGGTGGGTGTGTGTGACGGGTAAGTGTGTAAGAGGAGTGTGTGAGGTGTGTGTATATGAGGGATGTGTGGAGTTGGCCACAATGCTGTTGGCTTTGCAGATGCAGCGTGTGGTGTAAATGTCCATAATAGAGGGGAGAGAGACTCCCTGCATGGGGTCCAGGGAGGGTGGAAGCTGGGTCTTAATGTGCCCTATGACGAGCCTCTCCAAGCACTTCATCATGATGGGCACGACGGGATGATAGTCATTGAGGCAGGAGACAGTAGACACAGGAACGATGGTCGTTCTCTTGTGGCACGAAGGAACAACATTGCTGCATAGGGAGATGATAAAAGATATCTGTAAAGACATCAGCTAGCTGTTCTGCACATTCCCTGAGAACTCTGCCAGGAATGTTGTCTGGTCCAGCAGACTTCCGTGGGTTAACTCTACATAGAGTTTTCCTCACTTCAGCTATGGTTAGACAGAGCACCTGGTCACTGGAAGAAGGGGTGGTCTTTCTTGCCTTCACGTTGTTCTGTACTTCAAACCGGGCATAGAAGTTGGTCAGCGCATCTGGGAGGGACGTGTCACGGTCACAAGCAGGTGATGTTGTCTTGTAGTTCGTGATCGCTTGGATGCCCTGCCCAATGCGCCGGGTGTCTCCGCTGTCCTCGAAGTGGTTGTAAACTTTCTTTGCGTGTGCACGCTTCTCCTCTCTAATGGCATGGGACAGTTTGGCCCTTGTTGTTCTTAAGGCCATCTTGTCCCCTGCTCTGAAGGCGGAGTCTCTTTGTTTTAGCAGCGTTCGCACTTTTGCAGTCATTTACAGCTTCTGGTTGGAGCATGTAGTGATGGTCTTTGAGATGGTCACGTCATCAACGCACTTGCTGATGTAGCTGGATACGTGTACTCCTCCACGTTGATGGAATCGCCATTGATTAGAGCCTTCCTAAACATGTTCCATTCAGTGCTCTCAAAACAGTCTTGAAGAGTAGAAGTGGCTTCTGCTGGCCAGGTTTTCACCTGTTTCAGAACAGGTTTAGCCACATCCATGCGCAAGATCCCAAACAAACACAAAAAGTCTTCTGGAAGAAGTCATCTGCCAAATGTTATTGTATTGTAATTGTAAATTTACAAGGTGATCTTCCTGATCTCTTCTCGTCGCCCTGTGATCAAATATCTCTGTGGCAGATTTGGCCAGTTTCATGCACTATTTAATGTTTGCTCTTTGTTATGGCTTGCTTTCCATTATGTAATTGCAGGTGTGGTAATGCACGTGGGTCAGAGTATCACCAGGTAGCACCATTAGTCTCTAAACCTTTTGATACGACCTTGTATAATAAATAAACCTTTACTGTCACCCACATGTGGAGGGGCTACATTGTGAGTCTGGTTTCTCACAAGGTTTTTGCCTCATACCAGCTCTGAAAGTTTTTTTGCACTCACCACCACCTGTGACTCATTAGTGTTAAACTTAGAGAATAATTCATAGATTTACAATGTATATACATAATCTATATATCTCTGTAAAGCTGCATTGGGACAGTGTCTCCCCTTAACCAGGGAGCTCCAGGACCCTTGCAGGATGTTGTCTCCTCAGAAATACCATCACGTACTGAGTGATGGATTCCAGAAAAGGGGTTGTATAAACAATAAGATAAAGTTGTCAAACAATAATAAAGTAATTTATAAGCCTCACATTCAATGAACCCATCGTGTCATATTAGACCCTGGCAACATTTTTGTTTCAGTAATGGTAAAATGTTTGTTTGTAAATATGAATTCAGATTGAAGTATTGTCTCCTGTTATAGATGAGGAAGTAAAAATTTTAAACCTATAAATAGATTTCCTGTGTGTTTTTTTTTTCTAGTATACCTGGATTCTTGTCATGAAGATAATTACATGCTAGGTGTGAAGACTGGAAATTTTGTTACTGATAGACTAATAGGAATGTTTCCTAAATAAAGTGGGACAGTCCGATGATGTAACAGATCAGTATATTAACACTGTTAGTTGTAGGAGGACTGCTATAAAAAGCGTAAAGGAACCTGCTATATTGTCACTTTAACCTGCAAGTTGAACAGACAGATACTGAACTAAATCCAAACATGGTGAGATTCCAGTGTGTGGCTGTGGCTCTGCTCTTATGCTTACAAGGTAAGACTTTAGCAATAATTACTGAGAAATGTTTCTTTATTTACTTTTAATACAATTATGGCTATGTGCAAATTTATACAACATTGGTCATTGTGCAAATAGCTATAGCTGTAAGTATAACTTGATCCAGCAAATCCTGTAGCTTTCCATTTTATTTTGTTATAATATGTACTGACCTTTGATTATAAACAGATTTAATTAAAGGTAAAGATTATGAAATGATAACACTTGTTGACTAATTTATTTGTCATTGTATTTTGAATTTATAAAATATCGCAAACATACAAATTATGCAGACATCTAAAAGACTTATATGTGCTAATTTAAAAAAATAATTTTTTAACCTATTTATTTCTGTAAAGCTTCTTTTCAACAGTGTGTTTTGTTTAAAGCACAGTATAGTTTAATATAGTTTTTATCTTGCCTTGCTCTTTCCATCCTGTTTGTTAAACACCTGAACTTCTGGCATTTTGTTTTATATTAAAGTTGTAAATCTACATCTGCATCTTGTTGAACTTAGCTTCTTCTTTCATTTCAGGTTCTCTTTCCCAGCTGGATGGTGGGTATTTCTCTTAGTCTTAATTAATTTTTATTCTTCTCTGTTCTGCTGAATGATGACATTCGGATTGTAACTGATGTTTCTCTTTCTTCAGTATGCGGCCGTGCCCCTTTTAACACCCGTATTGTGGGTGGGCAGAGTTCTTCAGAAGGAGGGTGGCCATGGCAGGTTAGTCTCCAGAGCCCTGATTATAACGGACATTTCTGTGGAGGAACCCTGATCAACAAAGACTTTGTTCTGACAGCAGCCCACTGTTTCTCCAGGTTTGTTTTATTCAATGCCATTTTATTTGTATTTATACATATATAATACTTTAATCAGTTCTGAATGTAAGTGAAGAAATTAATAAACGTTTTTAATTCTACAGCACCATCTCTTCTGCTGTGACGGTGTATTTGGGGAAACAGACTCTAACCGGTTCTAATCCCAATCAAATTACAAGAGGTGTAACTCAGGTGATCGTTCACCCCAGCTACAACAGCGCCACCCAAAACAATGACATCGCCCTTCTACGCCTGAAGTCTTCAGTTAACTTCACGGACTACATCAGACCAGTGTGTCTGGCAGGGCAAGGCAGCAGTTTTCCAGATAAAACCAGCTGCTGGATCACCGGCTGGGGAAGCATTGCCTCTGGAGGTAAAATACATAGACATGAACACACAGGTTTCTGTAATCAAAAAACCCAACATATTGTACTTGTCAGGAAAATCTCACCTACAGAGGTGTTTTGTTTGCATCATCAGGAATAGTTGTAATTTGTTCCTTATTGGGCTGAGCTGAAGGATTGTTTCAAGTGGGTTTCTATGGCAAACCAGAATAAGTTTTGATAACTTTTTAAATGTTTTTATGTCTTTGTTTTTGTGTATAGTGCAACTGCCAGCTCCTGGTGTTCTTCAGGAGGCGATGGTGCCTACTGTCAATACACAGATTTGTGATTTTCTCCTGGGATTTGGCTCCATTACCCCAAACATGATGTGTGCTGGTTACTACCAAGGAGGCAAAGATACCTGCCAGGTACACACAATAAGAAGACATTTGTAAATAAATACAACTTGTATAAACCATCAATAATCAAAAAATGACAAAAGTTTATTTCTCTTTTGAAAGGGGGATTCTGGAGGTCCGCTGGTCACTAAGCAGGGTGCTGTCTGGGTTCAGGCTGGTATCACTAGCTGGGGTAGAGGCTGTGCTCTGTCCTATTCACCTGGTGTGTATACTCATGTGTCTCAGTACCAGTCCTGGTTATCGAGTGTCATCGGCCAAAACCTGCCAGGATTTATCAAGTAAGACATTATTTACTCAGGAGTATGTTAGGCCATGAGTCTCTAACTGGCTTGAGCTGCAACTCAGTAGTTTTTGGTCCTAATTTGTTCTTGTATCTTGCAGGTATTAACACAGTGGAAGGACTAATGGATGTACCGATGGACCAAGTGCAATGAAACAATTTTTTCTTTAATAAACTGTGTTTATTATTTAATATAAAATGTTATTTGCTATGATTGTCTATTTATTTTTTTACCACGATGAATCTGATATACATAGTAGTTATATGTAAAGCTGTTTTATATTTTGTAATTATAAGGAAGCGTGTGATAAAGCTCTTGTAAAGTACCACGTGTTTACATCAAGATTACATATTATTCATGTAATCTATTTATCTTCTTAAATTACTCACCTGATTAAAAGATAATTACCTGTATGAACCTCTTGTCCGAGTCATTATTTTACATGTTCCTACATTGTGAAAGTTGTAGATTCATGAGGGAAATGGATCGAATGTGAGTGTTAGTGTGGGTAAGGGGTAATAAAGATGGTAAGAATAGGTGAATGTAAATGTGATTGTGACACATTTTGTGGAATAGGGTAATCGTAATAGGATGTGGTAGCTCAGTGGTTAAAGCATTGCACTCCACCACCAAGCTGCCCTTACCCAAGACCCTTAACACTCAATTGCTCAGTTGTAGGTCACCTTGTCTAAAAGCTTCTGCCAAATGCCTAGTTCCCAGAGGGAACGAGACACTGCGTCGAAACGCTATGGGAACGCCCCTGCGTGACCACGCTCTGAACCACGTGTGAAATCTAGCCAATAGGCAAGCCGTGACGTTATAGACAGGCGACGTCGCGTAAACTAGGAAGCTACAAGATGGCTGTGCGGTGGTAGCAACATTAGCTTCTGCAAAGAGAGAAGGTTGGTAACCTAGAGACGTTACCCTTCAGGAACTCGAGCTGCGTCGAAAAACGCCATGGGAACGAGTGTCCAATCACGCCACACTGACCAGACCCTGCCGAAAGAGTGAGGGCCTCGGCACCAGCACGCAGGACAGAGGAGCCCGGGGTGGCTCTGAGGTCAAGGCCATAGAACCTGACAAAGGTCAGCAGGGTGGACCAACCCGCAGCGTCACAGACGTCCCGGAGTGACACTCCAGGGGACCCGGCCGCAGAGGCCACCACACTCCGGCAAAACGAGCCCTGACCGCGATCAGAGCGGGGACCAGGACTCGCAGCCAAACAACTGCACCGACCACCTCCAAGGACTCGTCTTGTGGAGATAAGCACCCAGTGCTCGCACTGGACACAGCTGTGCCTCGTAACCCCTGGTCGGGGGCTATAAACAGAGGAGGGCAGAATGCCTGTAACACGACACATGAACCGACCGGGCAGTTAACTGGGTCCACGCCATGGTGCTCACACCATGACGCGAACAATCTCCATTGTGCGGCGTACGACCTCCTCGTGGAGGGAGTTCTGGAGTGGAGAAGGGTCTCTACTACCTAGGTACAGAGAACAGCCGCTATGAACCGTGCCCCCTTAGGGGCCACAGCCTCCACAAGTGCTACCAGGAGGAGACAGACTCCCAGGAGGAGACAGACTCCCTCCCGGCGAACTTATTCCAAAACCCCCGAGAGCAGCGTGATCGGGGGAAAGGCGTACAGGCGTAGCCTCGCCAAGACCATCCCATGGCAGCCACTGTCTCGACAGGGCGTCTGTTTAGACATCCAACCGTCCCAGGATGTAAACGGCTCTAAATGAGAGGAGTTTGTCCCGGGACCACAAGAGGACCTCCTGCGCCAGTTGTTTGCAAGGGCGAGACCAGAGGCACCCCTGGCGATTGATGTACGAGACCACCGCAGTATTGTCCGTGCGGACCAACACATAGCCATCTCTAGGGACTGGGAGGAAGTGTTGTAACCCCAACAACACTGCCAGCATCTCCCGGCAACCTATGTGCCACAAGGGACGTGGGCCGCTCCACAGACCCTGGGCGGAGTGGCCACTCATGACACGACGATGCAACGACAAGGAGTCCCTAAAACCGGGCCTCGGGACAGAACGTAGGGTCCTACCATGCAACCAAGGCTCAAAGGGCACACCACGAGACCTTGATGGTACGATACAGACTCCCTCAGGGGGAGAACCCTCCTGCCCCGGAGCCATCACTGCGGAGAAGGCCGAGTGTAAATACACTGGACGCTACCGACATGGAACTGCCTCACAGTGACTAGCTGGCCTGCTCCTGCCCTCCTAACTGCAGTGAGGATGACTACAAACCAGGCGGGAGACAACCGTGCCCGCAACCCGGCCGAGTCCCACACCACGCCGAGAAAGTGGTTCTCTGCGCTGGGGAAAAGTACACTCTACCCGGCGTTTCAGTCTGAACCCCAGTACCTTCATGCAGGCGAGAACAGCATCTCAATGCCGAACTGCCTGGTGCTCTAACGAGCCACCACCAAAAAAACTTTGATATAATACAAAATGCGGATGGCCTAAAGCCGCAGCGGGGTCAGTGCCGCGATCACGCACTCTGTGAAGGCACAGGGTGAGAGCGCTAGGCCGAACGGAAGGACCAATATTCGCCCCGAAAGCAACCTCACGAATCCCCTAGCGTATGACAAATCAGTCCTCGGACTTGACCTGAGACACGACCTCTCTAAACGAGAAACCTGAACCCGAGCCTCAAAAGTGAGTGGTTCAAGGAGTGGAGATCCAGAACGGGATGCAACCCACCGTCCTTCTTCAGAACAACGAAGCACGGGCTGTAGCAGCCTGACTCTCTGACCAAGGAGGAGGAAACCACCTAGATGGTCCGTTTCCTCAGGAGAGCACGCACCTCCTGTCCCAGGACCAGAGCCTGCACGGGTCCCACCAGGGTGGGACACACCCTGTTGAACCGGGGAGGAGAAGACGCGAACTGAATCGCGCAGCCCTTCTCCACAGTACGCAGGACCCCCCAGGAGACTCCAGGCAGCCCTCCAGACTGACAGAAAATCTCCACAGGGAGAACCAACCCCTTGGGGCTGGCCCCTGACCCACTCAGAGCGGCCGAAGAGGTGCTCTGCAGCCGACTACACCTCCTGAGAGGCGGCGGATCCCCCCGTCCGCAGCGACCATACGGGCAGAATACGGGGAGCAAACCGCTGGGCCCTGAACACGACCCGGGGCAGGGCTAGCAGACAGTTCTCCTGAACCCGAACGGCAGGAGCAGCGTACTGCGGCCGTTGAAGCCCCCTGAGAGGCAGCGAATGACCCCATCTGCAACAAACTTTCGGGTGGAAATAAGGGAGTTAACCGCTAGAGGGAGGCAGCGTCCTGAACACCCTGTGGCAGGGCCGACAGACCGGCCTCCCGGTGGTGCCGGGGAGGGACGAGCACCGTAGCTTGAGGTGCGCACCGCCCTCCAAGATGCAAGCCACCAGGCCTACGCACCACAGCCCGTTCACTAGAGGTGAGGACGATCCTCAGGCCGTCCAGCCCCTCCTCGGGCTTAGAGTGTCGCCAGGAGACCCTAGGACCTCCCCGCGGGAATCAGGTGGCAACACTCTCTCACCGGGCTATTTTGCTGTGCCTGGACGTACCAGGGTGAGGCTGCCGCCGAGCAGCCCCATCGGAGCAGCGAGGAACTACCACTGAAACGCCACCGCGGTCTCCTGAACACGCCAGCAATCGCCCTTACCTACAGCGTTACCAGGTCAGGCCAGGAGGGGACACCATGGCACTCAGAAGGAAGCTCACATCATCCTCCATAGCAGGCCAGCCTGGTATGCCTGCAACACACTCATCGTGTGGAAGCAACCTGTAGCCTGACCTGCCGCGTAGCCCTGCCCACCAGAGCCAAGCGGCTCTTCGTAGGCAAACCGATAGCCGTCACAGACGCAACACTCTGGGAGAGATAGCTAGCTAGCGTCTCTAGCACAAGCGACATTGTCCCGTAGCCGCGCCACTTAGCTCCAATAACATTCGCGCACAGCGAAAGAACATCGGAAAAGCACGCACGCACACGGGCCTCCCAGGACCCAGACACAGATCAGGGAAGGCGCTGAGGCAGTGACACAGGGCGCAGGAAACGCTCAACCAGCTCACTGGGTGCGCGCTGCTTCGACCGGCCAAGCTAAATCCAGCTCGGACCCAGCCCGCGCCATGACCTCAAGGAGCTCCACATACAGCACAGGCTGTGAGGAGTCCGCAGGCTCGCTAGCATCCATCATCTCATCCTCCTTGGAGAGAGAGACATCCAATGCTGCGCCGCCCGCACCGGGAGAAGAAGCAGTCGCCAGGCATGCTTCCCCTAATTTCCCGAAATTTCATCCACCTTGGAGAAAGAAATACGGAGCACCGCGTCACACACATCGGGAAAAGAACCGATTCCAAACAAGCGCCCTCCCCGGGGAACGGGAGCTCGGCTAGCAGCCGGGAGCGCATAGCCACACGGCTAAAATGCTAACAGCCGATACCATCAAGAGCCGAAGCCTCGAGGGAGAGCGCTCACCTCAGAGAGCGCTCTCCGAAATTCTCCCACCTCGGAGGAACAATACGCAGCACCGCGTCACACGCACCGGGAAAAGAACCGCTTCCAAACGAGCACAAGCCCCGGGGGACGGGAGCTCGGCTAGCAGCCGGGAGCGCATAGCCACATGGCTAAAATGCTAACAGCCGATACCATTGAGAGCCGAAGCCGCGAGGGAGAGCGCTCACCTCGGAGAGTGCTCCCCAAAAATTCTCCCACCTCGGAGGAAGAATACGGAGCACCGCGTCACATGCAACGGAGAAGGAACCGCCAAACGAGCGCAATCCCAAGGGAACGGGAGCTCGCCTCGCAGCCGGGAGCGCATAGCCGCACGGCTAAAATGCTAACAACCGATACCCTCGAGAGCCGACTAAGCACGCTCCTAAGCTAAGCAAACAACACATCGGCTGCGTGTAGCCCACCCCCCTGAAATGAATCGGTGCAAGCAGGAAACACGCAGACGGAATTCTGCCTGCATATAAGCTCATGACTGCACAGATAACACACTCAAAGCGCTTACCTGAACGAGCAGAAGCTAATGTCGCTACCACCGCACAGCCATCTTGTAGCTTCCTGGTTTACACGACGTCGCCTGTCTATGACGTCACGGCTTGCCTATTGGCTAGATTTCACACGTGGTTCAGAGCGTGGTCACGCAGGGGCGTTCCCATAGCGTTTCGACGCAGCTCGAGTTCCTGAAGGGGAATTGTAAGTCGCTGTGGACAAAAGCATCTGCTAAATTGCATGAAAATTGAAATGTTAATGTAAACAAAGTGTATGTATGTTTTAGAGCTGTATAGTCCCAATAAGGTAAACATATGACTTTACATGGATGCTTCTTTCTTCTTCTTCTTCTTTCGGCTGCTCCCATTAGGGGTCGCCACAGCGGATCATCCGTCTCCAAACCACCCTGTCCTCTACATCTGCCTCTTTCACACCTGCATGTCTTCCCTCACCACATCCATGAACCTCCTCCTTGGCCTTCCTCTTTTCCTCCTACCTGGTGGCTCCATCCTCAGCAGTCTTCTACCAATATAATTCATGTCCCTCCTCTGCACATGTACAAACCATCTCAATCTCACCTCCCTAACCTTGTCACCAAAACATCCTACATCAAGTCAAGTCAAGTCAAGAGGGCTTTTATTGTCATTTCTACTATACACAGTGGTACACAGCACACAGTAAAAACGAGACAACGTTCCTCCGGAACCCTGGTGCTACACTAAACAACAACAAACAACAACATAACAACAAACAACACATAAAGTGCATCGAGTGCAACCTAGTGCAAACAGTGCAGACAGACAGTGCAGACAGACGACACAAGACAAGACAGAAAACCCAATATAGCGCCGACCAGTAAACCTACTGTATACTTGATTATACAGTACTGTACGAGAAGACTGTAAAAACTATACAAATGAAAAACTATACCCCAGAAGTGAGTATAAACAGAACAATGTAGCGCAAGAATGCAGCAGCAGTCAAAGGTGCAAAAAAAAGCATGTAAACAGTATAATACAGTGATAAATGATAAATGTGAAAGAAACAACATGTAAACAGTTTAATACAGTAAAAAAAAAAAAGATAAATGTGCAACAAAACAGCAGTTAAGAGTGTGGTACAGTCGAGAATAATAAATAATAAATAAATGAATGGTGCTGGAATGGATTGAGATGAGTGATGAGTGCGTGTTAAGTGTTAAGTCCAGGAAAAAAAAAATAATAATAAAAAATGTACAGTTTAGTAACACACATTTGAGTGAGTGTGTGTGTGTGTGAGTTTAATTTCTGTGTGTTGAGAAGCCTGATGGCTTGTGGAAAGAAACTGTTGCATAGTCTTGTTGTTGCGGCCCGAATGCTTCGGAACCGTTTTCCTGATGGCAGGAGGGTAAAAAGTGTGTGTGACGGGTGTGTGTGATCGTCCACAATGCTGTGTGCTTTGCGGATAAAGCGTGTAGTGTAAATGTCCATGATAGAGGGGAGAGAGACTCCGATGATCTTCTCAGCTGTCCTCACTATCCTCTGTAGGGTCTTGCGATCCGAGATGGTGCAGTTCCCAAACCAGGCACTGATGCAGCTGCTCAGGATGCTCTCAATGGTCCCTCTGTAGAACATGGTCAGGATGAAGGGAGGGAGGTGGGTTTTCCTCAGCCTTCTCAGGAAGTAGAGATGCTGCTGGGCTTTCTTTGTGATGGAGCTGGTGTTGAGTGACCAGGTGAGGTTGTCTGCCAGATGAACACCAAGGAATTTTGTGCTCTTGACGATCTCCACTGAGGATCCATCAATAATCAGTGGAGATTGGTCACTTTGTGCTCTCCTGAAGTCCACTACATGCGCTGTCCCTCTAATAAACTCATTTCTAATCTTGTCCATCCTCGTCACTCCCAACGAACACCTTAACATCTTCAGCTCTGCTACCTCCATCTCCGCCTTCTGTCTTCTACTCAATGCCACTGTCTCTAATCCATACAACATCGCGGGTCTCACCACAGTCCTATAAACTTTCCCTTTCATTCTTGCAGATACCCTACTATCACAAATCACTCCTGTCACTCTTCTCCACCCACTCCACCCCGCCTGCACTCTTTTCCTTACTTCTCTAACACACTCTCCATTACTTTGCACTGTTGACCCCAGGTACCTAAACTCCTCCACCTTCTCCACCTCTTCTCCCTGCAACCGCACCACTCCCCTTTCCCCCTTCCTCTCATTCACACACATGTATTCTGTCTTTCTCCTACTGACTTTCATTCCCCTTCTCTCCAGCACATATCTCCACCTCTCCAGGCTCTTCTCAACCTGCTCACTACTCTCACCACAAATCACAATATCATCCGCAAATATCATAGTCCAGGGAGACTCCTGTCTGACCTCGTCCGTCAACCTGTCCATCACCACTGCAAACAGGAAAGGGCTCAGGGCCGATCCTTGATGTAGTCCAACACTCACCCTAAACCAGTCTGTCGTTCCTACTGCACACTTCACTGCTGTCACACTGTCCTCATACATGTCCTGCACCACCCTCACATACTTCTCTGACACACCTGACTTCCTCATACAATACCACAACTCCTCTCTCGGCACCCTGTCGTACGCTTTCTCTAAATCCACAAATACACAATGCAATTCCTTCTGTCCTTCTCTATACTTCTCCATCAACATCCTCAAAGCAAATAAGGCATCTGTGGTGCTCTTCCTCGGCATGACAGATGGTCACCTCTTCTCTCAGCCTGGCTTCCACTACTCTTTCCCATAACTTCATGGTGTGACTGATCAACTTAATTCCCCTGTAGTTACTGCAGGTCTGCACATCTCCTTTATGCTTAAAGATCAGTACCAGCACACTCCTTCTCCATTCCTCAGGCATCTTCTCACCTTCCAAAATCCTGTTAAACAATCTGGTTAAAAACTCCACTGCCATCTCTCCTAAACATCTCCATGCTTCTACTGGTATGTCATCTGGTCCAACCGACTTTCCACTCTTCATCCTCTTAATCGCTGCTCTCACTTCCTCCTTACTAATCCTATCTACATCCTGCTTCACCAACTCCACATCATCCAACCTTCTCTCTCTCTGATTTTCCTCATTCATCAGCTGCTCAAAATACTCCCTCCACCTTCTCAACACACTCTCCTCACTAGTCAACACATTTCCCTCTCCATCCTTTATTGCTCTAACTTGCAGTACATCCTTCCAGCTCGGTCCCTCTGCCTGGCCAATCGGTATAAATCCTTTTCTCCTTCCTTAGTGTCCAACCTCTCATACAGCTCCTCATATGCCTTTTCCTTGGCTTTCGCCACATCCCTCTTACCTGCTGCCGCATCTCCTTGTACTCCTGCCTACTTTTCTCATCACTCTGTCTATCCCACTTCTGTTTTGCCAACCTCTTTCTCCTTATGCTCTCCTGCACTTCCTCATTCCACCACCACGTCTCCTTGTCTTGCTTTCTATTTCCAGATGTCACACCAAGTACTTTTCTAGCTGCCTCCTCATCACTCCTGCAGTAGTTGCCCAATCATCCAGCACCTCTTCACCACCACCAAGCCCCTGTCTGACCTCTTCCCTGAACCTCACACTACACTCTTCCTCCTTCAGTTTCCACCATCTTATTCTTCTTTCAGTCCTCACTCTCCTCCTCTTCTTCGCCTCCAAAACCATCCTACAGACCACCATCCGATGCTGTCTAGCTACACTGTCCCCTGCCAACGCCTTACAGTCTCCAATCTCCTTCAGGTTGCATCTCCTGCATAGCACATAGTCCACCTGTGTGCACCTTCCTCCACTCTTATCGTCACCCTATGATCCTCCTTCTTCTTAAAATAAGTGTTCACCACTGCCATTTCCATCCTTTTAGCAAAATCTACCACCATTTGCCCTTCCACATTCCTCTCCTTAAAACCATACCTACCCATCACCTCCTCATTACCTCTGTTCACCTACATGCCCATTAAAGTCTGCCCCAATCACCAATCGTTCTTCCCTAGGTACACCATCTACCACTTCATCTAATTCACTCCAGAATCTTTCCTTCTCCTCCATCTCATAGCCAACTTGTGGAGCATAGGCACTGATGACATTTATCATCATCCTTCAACTTCCACCTTCACGATCATCACCCTATCAGAAACTCTCTTCACCTCCACTACACTCTTACTGTATTCTTCCTTCAGAATCACCCCTACACCATTTCTCTTTCCATCCACACCATGATAAAACAGTTTAAACCCACCTCCAATGTTCCTGGCCTTACTCCCTATCCACTTGGTCTCCTGAACACACAACATATCTACCTTTCTCCTCTCCATCATATCAGCTACCTCTCTCCCTTTACCAGTCATAGTACCAACATTTAAAGTACCAACACGAACCTCCACTCTCCTACACTGCTCCTTTCCCTGCCATCTCTGTAGACGTTTTTCCTCCTCTCCTTCTCCTCCTTCAGCCAACAGTAGCCCAATTTCCACCGGTACCCTGTCGGCTAACGATACCTGTGGCGGCCGTTGTTAACCCGGGCCTCGACCGATCCGGTATGAAATTCTCATTTGTGATCCGCATATTTGATTTGGCACATGTTTTACGCTGGATGCCCTTCCTAACGCAACCCTCCCCATTTACCCGGGCTTGGGACCGGCACTAAGAGTGCACTGGCTTGTGCATCCATAATGGCTGGGTTACATGGATGCTTCTTTCATCTCTTTAAAAAGCTTTTCCATCACTATCCTGACAACAAGAAGATTAAAGAAAGACTTCTCAACCTGAAGCAAAGAAGCTCAACCTAAATTTCCAGGGTCTGCTCTGAAATCTGGCAGGTTTGTCAGTGAAAGTATTCAGAATAAACCGGACATCAAGGCCATTAAATTATCAAGGTTAAAACATTGTATCTGGCTTGACAGGATATCTTAGCCACTCTTGAGCTTTGACATCCTGGGTCCCAGAGATCCAAAGAATTTAACTTATGCAACTCACCCAGGTACATTTTATCTCTGTGAAAAGCCAAAGGCATCAATATAAACTGTGTTTAAAGAATGAAGTCCCTTGGGAATCACTGTATTAGAGCCAACAAGAGGTACTCGAATGCATGATGCAGGTAAAGTGTAAAAGAGTCTTTAAGGAACAGATTGTGAAGCAAAATCCACCAATTGATCATGCGTTCAAGGACAAACCATTAAGCTGAAACATCAGTAACAGAGAAATGCAGGTAACACTAAAACAGGGTACAGTAAAAAACATGTTGGAGCAAGAGTTGGACTGTCTCTTTTATTGGTGACAACTTGCAGGAAAATAAAATAATCAATTTTGATCATGATCAGTGGTGTACTGGGCCGATGGTATAAGGAATACACAGTGTTACAAATACAAAGTGGTTAAGCATGTTGTGTTTAAGCACATCTTTAAACAAGGGCCAGGAAAATTGCTGGTGCAATGGTGATGCCAAATGGCTTGGTTGATATTCGTAGTGGCCAGCAGTGAGATGGTAGACAAATGACAAACGACTGGGTCCCACTGCAGATTAGAATTTTAAGAAGCAGTTTGGAGGGGGTTGTAAGTACCTGGTTTGGCAGTGGCTTCTTTCACCACAGCACTCCTAAATCCTCCAATCTATTCTTTAAGCCAGGGTAATCAGTCCGTCTAGGTCAGATGGTAGCTCCCAGCCCATGTCACTCATTATGCCTGAAACCTGAGTCATATATACGTTCACACGAATGTGCTGGAAGCTGACCTGAGTTCATCTTAGTTAAGCGTGAGCCGTTTGCATGTTGTTTGCGTGTTGTTCGATGTTCGCAATGCAAGTATCACTTGTATTGCAAGTTAAAGTCAAGTCAAGTCAAATGTATTTCTATAGCACTTTTCACAATGGATAATGTCTCAAGACAGCTTTACAGAATTTAAGAGTGAAGGTGAACGATGGGTATTTACCCCTTATGAGCAGCCATGGTGACTGTGGCAAGAAAAAACTCCATTAGATGTTCATAAGAAAGAAACCTTGAGAATACCAGACACAAAAGGGGAACCCATTCTCATTTGGATGATATCAAGAGTGTAATTATAAATCTTAAACGATACAAAACACTGGAGAGTGAAAACTAACTTGAGTACCGGAGTGTAAGTTTGTGAGTAATGTCCTTTCCACAGTCTTATACAGTCATTTGAGATTATGGAACCAGGACCTACTGAGAAACATATAAAATAGCTCAACATTTATGCTCATAGATCCAACACCAGCGACTCCATGCCAGAGCTTTCAAACACTCAAAGAGGTCCAATGTCCAAACTCTCCATGAAGTGGAATCCAAATGGTGCTAGTACGTCTCTAGATGGTTCAGGATGTTTGCGGGCTCGGCATCTACTTCTTTAAAAGTCTACAGTCTTCATTAGGTGGGACATGACTAGAGCTGGTGCAACCTTGGGATGCCTCAGGATGGGTAGAGAAAGAGAAGAAGTGGAGAGGAATTAGCATAGCTGCTGTTTATAATAATGTCAGGGAGCCACCATTTACGCCTCCCTCCTTTACTCAACACTCTCTCTCAGCCTCTTCTTCCCACTACAAGTAGTCGTCGACATACAACCACGATTGGGACGGACAGACCAGTCGTAACACGATTTGGTCATAAGTAGAGTAGGCTATATGTACATGTGAAATTATGCCGGAAGCTTGTACGCACTGTCGTACGCCGCGGCTAGCGTTTGTGGTCGTAAATTTGCATAGGTCATAAGTCGGCGACTACCTGTAATCACCTACACCTGTCCTCCTCATACTATTGACCTACACCTCTTCTCCATTTACCCGTCCCCTTTTATAAGGTCCGTATTTCCCTTTACTAACGGTCTGATCTACCAGTTATGACCATAGAGCACCTGGACTTTCTACCTCTCTGGTCCCCTTTGCCTCACCTGGACTTTCTACCTTTCTGGTTCCCTGTGCTTCACCTGGACTTTTTAACCTCTCTGGTTCCCTGTGCTTCACCTGGAATTTCTACCTCTCTGGTTCCCTGTGCTTCCATCCTTCCATGCTCCCTGTGATTCCATGCTCCCTGTGCTCCCATGCTCCCTGTGCTTCCATGCACCTGGCTACGCTTCTAAGGAGCACTCAGTTAAGTTTACCATTTGCTACAGTCTCATCTCAAACTCCCTTCTGTTTGCATGTTTAGACCAGATAAAGACAATCTGTTTTACTCCCGGTTTCTGACTCGTGGTTTGTGCGTGACAATTAACAAGCACAAGTTGATAATATGCATGTGATTAGATGTACTGGAGCACAAGGTTATGATATGTAATGCATTATGTATAGGCCTTGCTAAAAACAAAATTATTTGTAAAAAACGAATTGTAGCATGTTAAAAGACTGAATAGATACATGTCAGATAAACCATTTAGTGTTTTGTAGGTAAGTACCATCAGTTTGTAGTTAATTCGAAACTTAACAGGTAGCCAGTGTAGGGATGATAAGACTGGGGTTATATGATCATATTTTCTCGACCTTGTGTGAACTCTGGCTCCTACATTCTGGACTGTCTGTAGCCTGTTTATTAATGATGCAGGACATCCACCTAGTAATGCATTACAATGGTCTAATCTGGAGGTCATGAATGCGTAGACGAGCTTCTCTGCATCAGATATAGACAACATCTTTATTTGTAATATGGGTGATATGATTTTCAAAAGACAAGTTGCTGTCTAAAAAACTCCCAGGTCTTTTACTGTTAAACTAGTAGTTATACTACATGCTTATAAATGCAGGTTGAAATGCTGGAGCTTCTGTGTACTGGTTTTTGGGGCAATGAGCGACATCCAATCTTTTAATTTTTGACACATTCAGTTAATCAAGCCAATTAAGATGTTTCATTTAGTTTCGATGAGATATATAGTTGTGTATATCAGCATGAGAGGGGAAGCTAATCCTATGCCTTCCAATAATATTTCCCAAGGGAAGCATGTATATTGTGATAAGCAGGGGTCCTAGAACTCAACCTTGAGGCACCTAATCATTTACTTGCATAAACCTGGATAGTTCCACATTTAAGTCTACAAAATGGTAACGATCAGACAGGTAGTCAAGTCAAGTCAAGTCAAGTTTATTTGTATAGCGCTTTTCACAACAGACATTGTCTCAAAGCAGCTTTACACAAATCAACAGTGATGGTGAATGGTGTGCATTTGTCCCTGATGAGCAAGCCGTGGCGACTGTGGCAAGGAAAAACTCCCTTAGATGTTATGAGGAAGAAACCTTGAGAGGAACCAGACTCAAAAGGGGAACCCATCCTCATCTGGGTGACATCAAGAGTTTGATCATAAATCTTTCAACAATACAGAACACTGGAGAGTGAGAACTAACATGATTACTGGAGTATAAGATTATAAGTAATGTTCTTTCTGCAGTCTTAAACAGTCTATATGGTTAGTAGCTCCGAGTTTTATAAGCTCAGCATTTGTGATCACCACAGATCCAGCATCAGCTTCTCCATGCCAGAGCCTTTAAACACTCCAGGAGGTCCAATGTCAAAACTCCACACATGTAGCGGGATCCAAATGGCACTGGTACGTCTCTAGATGGTTCAGGATGTTTGTGAGTTCGGCATCTACTTCTTTAAAGGTCCGTAATCATCACGAGGTGGGAGGTGACTGGAGCTGGAGCAACCTCGGGATGGGGAGGGAAAGAGAAGCAGTGGAGAGGAATTAGCGTAGCTGCTGTTCATGATATTAACAGCACAAGTTGATAATGTGCATGTGATCAGATGTTCTGGAGCACAAGGTTATGATGTGATGTGTGTTATGTGTAGGCTTTGCTAAAAGATACGTTTTAATCTACACTTAAATTGGGTGAGTGTGTCTGAGCCCCGAACACCGTCAGGAAGACTATTCCAGAGTTTAGGAGCTAAATGTGAAAATGCTCTACCACCTTTAGTGGACTTTGCTATTCTAGGAACTACTAGAAGCCCAGAGTTTTGAGATCTCAGGGAGCGTGGCAGATTGTAGCGTGTTAAAAGACTGGATAGATACACGGGAGCCAAACCATTTAGTGCTTTATAAGTGAGAAGTAATAGTTTGTAGTCTATTCGAAACTTAACAGGAAGCCAATGTAGGGACGATAAGATCGGGGTTATGTGATCATATTTTTTTGACCTTGTAAGAACTCTGGCTGCTGCATTCTGGACTAACTGAAGCTTGTTTATTAATGAAGCAGGACATCCACCTAGTAACGCATTACAGTAGTCTATTCTGGAGGTCATAAACGCATGGACGAGCTTCTCTGCATCGGATATAGACAACATATTTCTTAGCTTAGAAATATTTCTAAGGTGAAAGAAGGCTGTTTTGTAACCTGATTGATGTGATTTTTGAAAGACAAGTCGCTGTCTAAAATAACACCCAGGTCTTTTACCGTTGAACTAGTGGTTACAGAACATCCGTCTAAATGCAGGTTGAGATGCTGGAGCATCTGTATACCAGTTTTTGGGCCGATGAGCAAAATCTCAGTCTTATCAGAATTTAAAAGTAGAAAGTTATGGGTCATCCAATCTCTTAGTTCCTTAACACACTCAGTCATCCGGGTTAATTGAGCTGTATCGCCTGGTTTAGATGAAATATATAGCTGAGTATCATCAGCATAACAATGGAAGCTAATTCCATGCCTTCTAATAATATTTCCTAACGGAAGCATGTATATTGTGAAGAGCAGGGGTCCTAGAACTGAACCTTGCGGCACGCCATAATTTACTTGCATTAGCCTGGATAGCTCTCCATTCAAATCTACGAAAGGTAGGATTTAAACCAGCCTAATGCCTGTCTTTGAATGCCGATGTAATTCTGTAAGTGATCTAGGAGAAAGTCATGATCTATAATGTAGAATTCAGCAATAAGATCTAGTAAAACTAACAGAGAGATGTAGCCTTGGTCTGAAGCTATAAACAATCATTTGTGATTTAAACTAGAGCAGTTTCTGTGCTATGATGAGGCTTGAAACCTGACTGGAACTCTTCAAAGATGTTGTAAGAAGGAACAGAACTGGGCAGACAAAATCTTTTCAAACAAAGACAGAAGATTTGAAATGGGTCTGTAATTTGACAGTGCGTTTAGATCCAAATTAGGTTTTTTTAATAAGGGGCAACTTGAGGGGTTTATGGACATGACCTGAAGATGGCGAAGGCTAACAGGTTAGGCATATTTTATAGTGAGTGTTGACCAGAGGTTTGGCTGTAAGCCAGTACAGGGCTGTGTATATATATATATATATATATATATATATATATATATATATATATATATATATATAAATAAATATATTGACTGCACTTATTTCCCAGGGTTCTATATCCATGCATTTAACGCAATTGCAATCTTTAGACACCAGTAAAAACCTTTAATACCGGATCGGTCGAGGCCTGGGTTACAGCCACAGGTATTGTTAGCCAACAGGGTACTGGTGGAAATTGGGCTACTGTTGGCCAAAGGAGGAGAAGGAGCGGAAGAACACGTCTACAGAGACAGCATGGAAAGGAGAAGTGGAGAGTGGAGGTTTGGGTGGGTACTTTAAATTTTGGTACTATAATTGGTAAAGGGAATGTGGGAGCTGTCTTTTTTCCCACATGTCGCTAATGTTGCTCATTCTTGTCGATTTCTTCTCTATAACATCCGAAGGATTCGACAATTTCTGTCCATACAGGCTGCCCAGGTGCTTGTTCAGTCTCTTGTCATTTCAAGACTTGACTACTGCAACTCTCTGCTGGCAGGTCTTCCACTGAACGCTATTCGTCCACTGCAAATGATCCAAAACGCAGCTGCATGACTTGTGTTCAATCAGCCCAAGTTTTCCCACACCACCCCACTGCTGCGCTCCATTCACTGGCTTCCAGTAGCTGCACGTATCAGATTCAAAACACTGATGCTTGCCTACAAGGCCAAAAATGGACCAGCACCATCTTACCTCAGTGACCTCATCACATCTCGCACTGCACCACGCTGTCTGAGATCCTCCAGCACTGCTCGACTGGTACCTCCTTCTCTCAGAATGAGAGGTAAGTACACTTCAAGGCTCTTCTCTGTTCTGGCACCAAGGTGGTGGAATACACTTCCCCTAGATGTCCGTACAGCAGAGTCCCTGACTATCTTCAAACGACGACTGAAAACCTACCTCTTCCTGAAATACCTACATTAGCACTTTCCAAGTTTGTAGAATTCAAGTTATAGTTATATTAAGTTTGTAATCTTGTGTACCAGTGTAGATTTATTCATTACTAGAGACTCAAAGCACTTTTGTACGTCGCTCTGGATAAGGGCGTCTGCTAAATGCCACAAATGTAAATGTAAATGTAAATGGTGAAAATTGGGCTACTGTTGGCCAAAGGAGGAGAAGGAGCGGAAGAACACGTCTACAGAGACAGCATGGAAAGGAGAAGTGGAGAGTGGAGGTTTGGGTGGGTACTTTAAATTTTGGTACTATAATTGGTAAAGGGAATGTGGGAGCTGATATGATGGAGAGGAGAAAGGTGGATATGTTGTTTGTTCAGGCTCTTATAATGAGCTCCACTTTTCTGGGAAGAAGTTCCACCAGATTTTGTGGAGATTCAATCAGTTACAATGGTGTTAGTAAAGTCAGGTACTGATGGAGTAGAGAAGGTGAGGAGATCTAGGGTGCAGTCAGTGTTTACATTCATTCATAGCAGGCCACTCATAATGTTCTCCAAACGATGTAAAGCAGATCTTCACGGAGCTTGCAAATAGGTTTAAGATTCAAGTGAACACAAAATTTCACTATACTGCATTCAAATATGTATATTTCTGTGCCTTCAGCTTGGTGGGAGCAGTTTGGAAAAGAACCACATATGGCAGGAAAGTTTGTGTGTCCCAATACTTTTGAAAATATAGTGTATATATTTATGGTTTTCTCATTTGCTTTGGAGCTTTTCCTAAATCATTCAGGTGAAACCAGTATAATATTTTGATCATCATGAAAAGAAACAACTGGTAATGTAGGTAAAGCAGACACTTGTATACAATCAGTTAACGTGTTAGTCTTCGCCACTGTTTTTGGGACTCACAGCTGAAAATACTTTACCTAAATGTGAATGTTAACAGTTCCTGATAAAAGTGGGCTACATACACGCGTCATAATTAAAATCAGTTTTTTTTTATGTAATTTATGTTGTCTCATAATGCGTTTATGTCTTTCCTTCATGTTCACTTGTGATGTTTTTGACCTTGTTCATGGTTTTTGGTTTGTAGTCCAGAAATCCTGCTTCCTGGCAGCTCCAAGGTTTTGTGGGAGAACATGGGCAGGTTGAACACATTGTGCAATTTAATTATTGGATCATTTGCAGTGGACGAATAGTGTTCAAAGGAAGACCTGCCAGCAGAGAGTTGCAGTAGTCCAGAAATGAAATGACAAGAGACTAAACCATCCAGGGTCAGTAGGAGGCCTGGAGCACCGGCAAGAACGGGGAAGGTCGGGAAGGACCCGAGGCAGGCGGCGTCCCCTGCAGAGATCTGAGGCGGGCGGGCCCTCTGCTAAGATCTGGAACAAAACGACGCCCACTATGGAGAACAGGAACGGCGTGACATTCCTGCAGAGGCCTGGGTGGAGTGGCGTCCACCATGGATATCCGGAATGGAGCGATGCCCTTGGCAAGACCAAAGGCTGAGCAACTTCCTCAGCAGAGTATAGAGACTGAGCGACGTCCTGAGAGGTGGTGGTCTGGCAGATTTCCATAATCTTTTTATAATAAATGGAGGCAAAGTCTTCAGCAGTCAGGGATAATGAATCAGGTTGAGCAGGGGGATTGAGAAGTAAAGCGCTTTTCACAATGGACATTGTCTGTGTCCATCTCTTCTAGGAAGTTTCAAGTGGACCAAGAGGGCAGTATTATTACCACATTATCTCTGCAGAGCTGCTTTGACACAATATCTATTGTTAAAAAATGTTCTACATATAAACACAATTGATTTGAACATGTGGATGGACACATAGACAAGCAATTTTTTTACATTTTCTTTATTGTAGTACTTATAAAAATAAGACTGCATATGTTGTAGTATTTCAGGCTTGTTTATGCAGCTATGGGAAATTTATAATAATAATTAAATATAATAGTCATTATAATAGTTCACCCTAAGAGTAGAAAAAGCTAGGACTCTTAATTTCTGTACCCCCTTTAGCCAAGCCTGCAGCAACAGTGACAATAAAAGCATCTCTGAGACGGTATGAGGAAAACAACCTTGTCAGAAATCAACACAAAAGGAACACATCTTGTGCTAAGTTATGTTGGAGTGTAAGAATTTGATAATTGCTTTGAATCATTGTCAGATTTTGACTGGAGGCCTACTCTACATGTGGGAAATTCAGAATTTGATCAGGTCTTGTTTTGTTGTTGAGCCAAAAGCCACAGACATTTACTGGCAGGCATGGTAGAATTTTTACCAGTACTCATAGGCACACCTTTCAGTGAATATCTTCGAACAACACATTACTGGTTCTGCTTAGCTTGCCTGATTCCTTCTCCATGTCTGCTATGAAAGCATTCCTCTGGTTCACTGAGAGAAAGGTTGATTCTCATGATTAGTCAAGTCAAGTCAAGAGGCTTTTGTTGTCGTTTCTACTATACACAGTGGTACACAGTACACAGTAAAAAAAACCGAGACAATGTTCCTCCAGAACCCTGGTGCTACACTTAACAACATAGAGCTACAACACAACATAAAGTGCATCAAGTGGCCCTTGTTGTTCTTTAGGCCGTCTTGTCCCCTGCTCTGAAGGCAGAGTCTTTTTGTTTCAGCAGCGTACGCACTTTTGCAGTCATTTACAGCTTCTGGTTGGTGCATGTAGTGATGGTCTTTGAGATGGTCACGTCATCAACGCACTTGCTGATGTAGCTGGTGACGTGTACTCCTCCAAGTTGATGGAATTGCCGTTGGTTGCAGCCTTCCTAAACATGTTCCATTCAGTGCACTCAAAACAGTTTATATATATATATATATATATATATATATATATATATATACAGTGGAACCCACTTATCTCGATCTCGGTTAACTCAACAACCCTATTAAGTCGACATTTTTGAAGTGGAACCGCCAAATTCTCGCTTTGTCTAAGCATTTTTTAATCGGTTATGTCGACTTTTTTTATGTCACCGAACCCTAATATCTCGAGCACAAGGGTGGAAAAATTCCCCATTTAACGTCAGTTATCTCGATCGGCACTGTGCAGCCGCAGAAGAACTCGCGAAAGTGGCGGAAAAATCAAGCCTTACAGATGCTACAGGTGTTTTATTGTATACTGCTGAATCTCTGCTGTTAGTTAGTGCACATATGCCTTTTGTTGTTAAATGTTATGCGATGAACGGGAGGCAAAAGTAGAAGCGCGGCGCTGAACAGCACACGGGAGAATGTGGGATGAGCAGCAAAAGCATAGAATGAACAATGGCAGGATCGGGGAATCGCGATGCGCTTTGGGTGAAAAGAGCAGCCGTTGAGAGAGTGCGGTGGGAAGGCACGTGCGGGATACGCATGGCGATAACAATGACCGCCGTGAACCAACATATACCAACAATAACGGACAGTGAGAGTGTGGAAGTTTAAATAAGAGCTGGTGATGATGATAAACGAGCACCATATGTGCGTGATTGAAGCCGGGAGCTTCAGAGAAAGCGGACGAAAGCACCTGACACGCCGAAGGGGCGTGGCAGATGGATTCCTGACAGTTAACAAACATTTACTGCATGTACATTTTATAGCATGCCTTCATCAAACAGATCGCAGCGACGCTGTTGTGTAAAAAACCTCGAAAAACACCTGCATGCACATTCTCATTTATTAACGCACATCATGTACATAAAGAAATTTCAAGGACGTTAATATATTGCCGCCATATTGATTTTCGTTTATCTCGATCATCAGTTATCTCAATGCTTTTTGGCGACCCCCTAGGACATCGACATAACCGGGTTCCACTGTGCATATATATATATATATATATATATATATATATATATATATATATATATATATAAATATATTTACTGCACTTATTTCCCAGGGTTCTATATCGGGATCTATTAACCATGCATTTAACGCAATTGCAATCTTTAGACACCAGTAAAACCTTTAATACCGGATCGGTCGAGGCCTGGGTTACAGCCACAGGTATTGTTAGCCAACAGGGTACTGGTGGAAATTGGGCTACTGTTGGCCAAAGGAGGAGAAGGAGCGGAAGAACACGTCTACAGAGACAGCATGGAAAGGAGAAGTGGAGAGTGGAGGTTTGGGTGGGTACTTTAAATTTTGGTACTATAATTGGTAAAGGGAATGTGGGAGCTGATATGATGGAGAGGAGAAAGGTGGATATGTTGTTTGTTCAGGCTCTTATAATGAGCTCCACTTCTCTGGGAAGAAGTTCCACCAGATTTTGTGGAGATTCAATCAGTTACAAGGTTGTTAGTAAAGTCAGGTACTGATGGAGTAGAGAAGGTGAGGAGGTCTAGGGTGCAGTCAGTGTTTACATTCATTCATAGCAGGCCACTCATAATGTTCTCCAAACGATGTAAAGCAGATCTTCACGGAGCTTGCAAATAGGTTTAAGATTCAAGTGAACACAAAATTTCACTATACTGCATTCAAATATGTATATTTCTGTGCCTTCAGCTTGGTGGGAGCAGTTTGGAAAAGATCCACATATGGCAGGAAAGTTTGTGTGTCCCAATACTTTTGAAAAAATATAGTGTATATATTTATGGTTTTCTCATTTGCTTTGGAGCTTTTCCTAAATCATTCAGGTGAAACCAGTATAATATTTTGATCATCATGAAAAGAAACAACTGGTAATGTAGGTAAAGCAGACACTTGTATACAATCGGTTAACCTGTTAGTCTTCGCCACTGTTTTTGGGACTCACAGCTGAAAATACTTTACCTAAATGTGAATGTTAACAGTTCCTGATAAAAGTGGGCTACATACACGCGTCATAATTAAAATCAGTTTTTTTTATGTAATTTATGTTGTCTCATAATGCGTTTATGTCTTTCCTTCATGTTCACTTGTGATGTTTTTGACCTTGTTCATGGTTTTTGGTTTGTAGTCCAGAAATCCTGCTTCCTGGCAGCTCCAAGGTTTTGTGGGAGAACATGGGCAGGTTGAACACATTGTGCAATTTAATTATTGGATCATTTGCAGTGGACGAATAGTGTTCAAAGGAAGACCTGCCAGCAGAGAGTTGCAGTAGTCCAGAAATGAAATGACAAGAGACTAAACCATCCAGGGTCAAGTAGGAGGCCTGGAACGCACCGGCAAGCGGGGAAGGTCGGGAAGGACCCGAGGCAGAGCGGCGTCCCTGCAGAGATCTGAGGCGGAGCGAGGCCCTCTGCTAAGATCTGGAACAAAACGACGCCCACTATGGAGAACAGGAACGGCGTGACATTCCTGCAGAGGCCTGGGTGGAGTGGCGTCCACCATGGATATCCGGAATGGAGCGATGCCCTTGGCAAAGACCAAAGGCTGAGCAACTTCCTCAGCAGAGTATAGAGACTGAGCGACGTCCTGAGAGGTGGTGGTCTGGCAGATTTCCATAATCTTTTTATAATAAATGGAGGCAAAGTCTTCAGCAGTCAGGGATAATGAATCAGGTTGAGCAGGGGGATTGAGAAGTAAAGCGCTTTTCACAATGGACATTGTCTGTGTCCATCTCTTCTAGGAAGTTTCAAGTGGACCAAGAGGGCAGTATTATTACCACATTATCTCTGCAGAGCTGCTTTGACACAATATCTATTGTTAAAAAATGTTCTACATATAAACACAATTGATTTGAACATGTGGATGGACACATAGACAAGCAATTTTTACATTTTCTTTATTGTAGTACTTATAAAAATAAGACTGCATATGTTGTAGTATTTCAGGCTTGTTTATGCAGCTATGGGAAATTTATAATAATAATTAAATATAATAGTCATTATAATAGTTCACCCTAAGAGTAGAAAAAGCTAGGACTCTTAATTTCTGTACCCCCTTTAGCCAAGCCTGCAGCAACAGTGACAATAAAAGCATCTCTGAGACGGTATGAGGAAAACAACCTTGTCAGAAATCAACACAAAAGGAACACATCTTGTGCTAAGTTATGTTGGAGTGTAAGAATTTGATAATTGCTTTGAATCATTGTCAGATTTTGACTGGAGGCCTACTCTACATGTGGGAAATTCAGAATTTGATCAGGTCTTGTTTTGTTGTTGAGCCAAAAGCCACAGACATTTACTGGCAGGCATGGTAGAATTTTTACCAGTACTCATAGGCACACCTTTCAGTGAATATCTTCGAACAACACATTACTGGTTCTGCTTAGCTTGCCTGATTCCTTCTCCATGTCTGCTATGAAAGCATTCCTCTGGTTCACTGAGAGAAAGGTTGATTCTCATGATTAGTCAAGTCAAGTCAAGAGGCTTTTGTTGTCGTTTCTACTATACACAGTGGTACACAGTACACAGTAAAAAAAACCGAGACAATGTTCCTCCAGAACCCTGGTGCTACACTTAACAAGATAGAGCTACAACACAACATAAAGTGCATCAAGTGGCCCTTGTTGTTCTTTAGGCCGTCTTGTCCCCTGCTCTGAAGGCAGAGTCTTTTGTTTCAGCAGCGCACGCACTTTTGCAGTCATTTACAGCTTCTGGTTGGTGCATGTAGTGATGGTCTTTGAGATGGTCACGTCATCAACGCACTTGCTGATGTAGCTGGTGGCGTGTACTCCTCCAAGTTGATGGAATTGCCGTTGGTTGCAGCCTTCCTAAACATGTTCCATTCAGTGCACTCAAAACAGTTTATATATATATATATATATATATATATATATATATATATATATATATATATATATATATATATATACAGTGGAACCCACTTATCTCGATCTCGGTTAACTCAACAACCCTATTAAGTCGACATTTTTGAAGTGGAACCGCCAAATTCTCGCTTTGTCTAAGCATTTTTTAATCGGTTATGTCGACTTTTTTTATGTCACCGAACCCTAATATCTCGAGCACAAGGGTGGAAAAATTCCCCATTTAACGTCAGTTATCTCGATCGGCACTGTGCAGCCGCAGAAGAACTCGCGAAAGTGGCGGAAAAATCAAGCCTTACAGATGCTACAGGTGTTTTATTGTATACTGCTGAATCTCTGCTGTTAGTTAGTGCACATATGCCTTTTGTTGTTAAATGTTATGCGATGAACGGGAGGCAAAAGTAGAAGCGCGGCGCTGAACAGCACACGGGAGAATGTGGGATGAGCAGCAAAAGCATAGAATGAACAATGGCAGGATCGGGGGAATCCGCGATGCGCTTTGGGTAGAAAAGAGCAGCCGTTGAGAGAGTGCCGGTGGGAAGGCACGTACCGGGATACGCATGAGCGATAACAATGACCGCCGTGAACCAACATATACCAACAATAACGGACAGTGAGAGTGTGGAAGTTTAAATAAGAGCTGGTGATGATGATAAACGAGCACCATATGTGCGTGATTGAAGCCGGGAGCTTCAGAGAAAGCGGACGAAAGCACCTGACACGCCGAAGGGGCGTGGCAGATGGATTCTGACAGTTAACAAACATTTACTGCATGTACATTTTTATAGCATGCCTTCATCAAACAGATCGCAGCGACGCTGTTGTGTAAAAAACCTCGAAAAACACCTGCATGCACATTCTCATTTATTAACGCACATCATGTACATAAAGAAATTTCAAGGACGTTAATATATTGCCGCCATATTGATTTTCGTTTATCTCGATCATCAGTTATCTCAATGCTTTTGGCGACCCCTAGGACATCGACATAACGGGTTCCACTGTGCATATATATATATATATATATATATATATATATATATATATATATATATATATATATATATAAATAAATATATTTACTGCACTTATTTCCCAGGGTTCTATATCGGGATCTATTAACCATGCATTTAACGCAATTGCAATCTTTAGACACCAGTAAAAACCTTTAATACCGGATCGGTCGAGGCCTGGGTTACAGCCACAGGTATTGTTAGCCAACAGGGTACTGGTGGAAATTGGGCTACTGTTGGCCAAAGGAGGAGAAGGAGCGGAAGAACACGTCTACAGAGACAGCATGGAAAGGAGAAGTGGAGAGTGGAGGTTTGGGTGGGTACTTTAAATTTTGGTACTATAATTGGTAAAGGGAATGTGGGAGCTGATATGATGGAGAGGAGAAAGGTGGATATGTTGTTTGTTCAGGCTCTTATAATGAGCTCCACTTCTCTGGGAAGAAGTTCCACCAGATTTTGTGGAGATTCAATCAGTTACAAGGTTGTTAGTAAAGTCAGGTACTGATGGAGTAGAGAAGGTGAGGAGGTCTAGGGTGCAGTCAGTGTTTACATTCATTCATAGCAGGCCACTCATAATGTTCTCCAAACGATGTAAAGCAGATCTTCACGGAGCTTGCAAATAGGTTTAAGATTCAAGTGAACACAAAATTTCACTATACTGCATTCAAATATGTATATTTCTGTGCCTTCAGCTTGGTGGGAGCAGTTTGGAAAAGATCCACATATGGCAGGAAAGTTTGTGTGTCCCAATACTTTTGAAAAATATAGTGTATATATTTATGGTTTTCTCATTTGCTTTGGAGCTTTTCCTAAATCATTCAGGTGAAACCAGTATAATATTTTGATCATCATGAAAAGAAACAACTGGTAATGTAGGTAAAGCAGACACTTGTATACAATCGGTTAACCTGTTAGTCTTCGCCACTGTTTTGGGACTCACAGCTGAAAATACTTTACCTAAATGTGAATGTTAACAGTTCCTGATAAAAGTGGGCTACATACACGCGTCATAATTAAAATCAGTTTTTTTTATGTAATTTATGTTGTCTCATAATGCGTTTATGTCTTTCCTTCATGTTCACTTGTGATGTTTTTGACCTTGTTCATGGTTTTTGGTTTGTAGTCCAGAAATCCTGCTTCCTGGCAGCTCCAAGGTTTTGTGGGAGAACATGGGCAGGTTGAACACATTGTGCAATTTAATTATTGGATCATTTGCAGTGGACGAATAGTGTTCAAAGGAAGACCTGCCAGCAGAGAGTTGCAGTAGTCCAGAAATGAAATGACAAGAGACTAAACCATCCAGGGTCGAAGTAGGAGGCCTGGAACGCACCGGCAAGAAACGGGGGAAGGTCGGGAAGGACCCGAGGCAGAGCGACGTCCCCTGCAGAGATCTGAGGCGGAGCGAGGCCCTCTGCTAAGATCTGGAACAAAACGACGCCCACTATGGAGAACAGGAACGGCGTGACATTCCCTGCAGAGGCCTGGGTGGAGTGGCGTCCACCATGGATATCCGAATGGAGCGATGCCCTTGGCAAAGACCAAAGGCTGAGCAACTTCCTCAGCAGAGTATAGAGACTGAGCGACGTCCTGAGAGGTGGTGGTCTGGCAGATTTCCATAATCTTTTTATAATAAATGGAGGCAAAGTCTTCAGCAGTCAGGGATAATGAATCAGGTTGAGCAGGGGGATTGAGAAGTAAAGCGCTTTTCACAATGGACATTGTCTGTGTCCATCTCTTCTAGGAAGTTTCAAGTGGACCAAGAGGGCAGTATTATTACCACATTATCTCTGCAGAGCTGCTTTGACACAATATCTATTGTTAAAAAATGTTCTACATATAAACACAATTGATTTGAACATGTGGATGGACACATAGACAAGCAATTTTTACATTTTCTTTATTGTAGTACTTATAAAAATAAGACTGCATATGTTGTAGTATTTCAGGCTTGTTTATGCAGCTATGGGAAATTTATAATAATAATTAAATATAATAGTCATTATAATAGTTCACCCTAAGAGTAGAAAAAGCTAGGACTCTTAATTTCTGTACCCCCTTTAGCCAAGCCTGCAGCAACAGTGACAATAAAAGCATCTCTGAGACGGTATGAGGAAAACAACCTTGTCAGAAATCAACACAAAAGGAACACATCTTGTGCTAAGTTATGTTGGAGTGTAAGAATTTGATAATTGCTTTGAATCATTGTCAGATTTTGACTGGAGGCCTACTCTACATGTGGGAAATTCAGAATTTGATCAGGTCTTGTTTTGTTGTTGAGCCAAAAGCCACAGACATTTACTGGCAGGCATGGTAGAATTTTTACCAGTACTCATAGGCACACCTTTCAGTGAATATCTTCGAACAACACATTACTGGTTCTGCTTAGCTTGCCTGATTCCTTCTCCATGTCTGCTATGAAAGCATTCCTCTGGTTCACTGAGAGAAAGGTTGATTCTCATGATTAGTCAAGTCAAGTCAAGAGGCTTTTGTTGTCGTTTCTACTATACACAGTGGTACACAGTACACAGTAAAAAAAACCGAGACAATGTTCCTCCAGAACCCTGGTGCTACACTTAACAAGATAGAGCTACAACACAACATAAAGTGCATCAAGTGGCCCTTGTTGTTCTTTAGGCCGTCTTGTCCCCTGCTCTGAAGGCAGAGTCTTTTGTTTCAGCAGCGTCGCACTTTTGCAGTCATTTACAGCTTCTGGTTGGTGCATGTAGTGATGGTCTTTGAGATGGTCACGTCATCAACGCACTTGCTGATGTAGCTGGTGACGTGTACTCCTCCAAGTTGATGGAATTGCCGTTGGTTGCAGCCTTCCTAAACATGTTCCATTCAGTGCACTCAAAACAGTTTATATATATATATATATATATATATATATATATATATATATATATATATATATATATATATATATATACAGTGGAACCCACTTATCTCGATCTCGGTTAACTCAACAACCCTATTAAGTCGACATTTTTGAAGTGGAACCGCCAAATTCTCGCTTTGTCTAAGCATTTTTTAATCGGTTATGTCGACTTTTTATGTCACCGAACCCTAATATCTCGAGCACAAGGGTGGAAAAATTCCCCATTTAACGTCAGTTATCTCGATCGGCACTGTGCAGCCGCAGAAGAACTCGCGAAAGTGGCGGAAAAATCAAGCCTTACAGATGCTACAGGTGTTTTATTGTATACTGCTGAATCTCTGCTGTTAGTTAGTGCACATATGCCTTTTGTTGTTAAATGTTATGCGATGAACGGGAGGCAAAAGTAGAAGCGCGGCGCTGAACAGCACACGGGAGAATGTGGGATGAGCAGCAAAAGCATAGAATGAACAATGGCAGGATCGGGGGAATCCGCGATGCGCTTTGGGTGAAAAGAGCAGCCGTTGAGAGAGTGCGGTGGGAAGGCACGTACCGGGATACGCATGAGCGATAACAATGACCGCCGTGAACCAACATATACCAACAATAACGGACAGTGAGAGTGTGGAAGTTTAAATAAGAGCTGGTGATGATGATAAACGAGCACCATATGTGCGTGATTGAAGCCGGGAGCTTCAGAGAAAGCGGACGAGAAAGCACCTGACACGCCGAAGGGGGCGTGGCAGATGGATTCCTGACAGTTAACAAACATTTACTGCATGTACATTTTATAGCATGCCTTCATCAAACAGATCGCAGCGACGCTGTTGTGTAAAAAACCTCGAAAAACACCTGCATGCACATTCTCATTTATTAACGCACATCATGTACATAAAGAAATTTCAAGGACGTTAATATATTGCCGCCATATTGATTTTCGTTTATCTCGATCATCAGTTATCTCAATGCTTTTTGGCGACCCCCTAGGACATCGACATAACCGGGTTCCACTGTGCATATATATATATATATATATATATATATATATATATATATATATATATATATATATATATATAAATAAATATATTTACTGCACTTATTTCCCAGGGTTCTATATCGGGATCTATTAACCATGCATTTAACGCAATTGCAATCTTTAGACACCAGTAAAAACCTTTAATACCGGATCGGTCGAGGCCTGGGTTACAGCCACAGGTATTGTTAGCCAACAGGGTACTGGTGGAAATTGGGCTACTGTTGGCCAAAGGAGGAGAAGGAGCGGAAGAACACGTCTACAGAGACAGCATGGAAAGGAGAAGTGGAGAGTGGAGGTTTGGGTGGGTACTTTAAATTTTGGTACTATAATTGGTAAAGGGAATGTGGGAGCTGATATGATGGAGAGGAGAAAGGTGGATATGTTGTTTGTTCAGGCTCTTATAATGAGCTCCACTTCTCTGGGAAGAAGTTCCACCAGATTTTGTGGAGATTCAATCAGTTACAAGGTTGTTAGTAAAGTCAGGTACTGATGGAGTAGAGAAGGTGAGGAGGTCTAGGGTGCAGTCAGTGTTTACATTCATTCATAGCAGGCCACTCATAATGTTCTCCAAAGCGATGTAAAGCAGATCTTCACGGAGCTTGCAAATAGGTTTAAGATTCAAGTGAACACAAAATTTCACTATACTGCATTCAAATATGTATATTTCTGTGCCTTCAGCTTGGTGGGAGCAGTTTGGAAAAGATCCACATATGGCAGGAAAGTTTGTGTGTCCCAATACTTTTGAAAAATATAGTGTATATATTTATGGTTTTCTCATTTGCTTTGGAGCTTTTCCTAAATCATTCAGGTGAAACCAGTATAATATTTTGATCATCATGAAAAGAAACAACTGGTAATGTAGGTAAAGCAGACACTTGTATACAATCGGTTAACCTGTTAGTCTTCGCCACTGTTTTTGGGACTCACAGCTGAAAATACTTTACCTAAATGTGAATGTTAACAGTTCCTGATAAAAGTGGGCTACATACACGTCATAATTAAAATCAGTTTTTTTTATGTAATTTATGTTGTCTCATAATGCGTTTATGTCTTTCCTTCATGTTCACTTGTGATGTTTTTGACCTTGTTCATGGTTTTTGGTTTGTAGTCCAGAAATCCTGCTTCCTGGCAGCTCCAAGGTTTTGTGGGAGAACATGGGCAGGTTGAACACATTGTGCAATTTAATTATTGGATCATTTGCAGTGGACGAATAGTGTTCAAAGGAAGACCTGCCAGCAGAGAGTTGCAGTAGTCCAGAAATGAAATGACAAGAGACTAAACCATCCAGGGTCGAAGTAGGAGGCCTGGAACGCACCGGCAAGAAACGGGGGAAGGTCGGGAAGGACCCGAGGCAGAGCGACGTCCCCTGCAGAGATCTGAGGCGGAGCGAGGCCCTCTGCTAAGATCTGGAACAAAACGACGCCCACTATGGAGAACAGGAACGGCGTGACATTCCCTGCAGAGGCCTGGAGTGGAGTGACGTCCACCATGGATATCCGGAATGGAGCGATGCCCTTGGCAAAGACCAAAGGCTGAGCAACTTCCTCAGCAGAGTATAGAGACTGAGCGACGTCCTGAGAGGTGGTGGTCTGGCAGATTTCCATAATCTTTTTATAATAAATGGAGGCAAAGTCTTCAGCAGTCAGGGATAATGAATCAGGTTGAGCAGGGGGATTGAGAAGTAAAGCGCTTTTCACAATGGACATTGTCTGTGTCCATCTCTTCTAGGAAGTTTCCAAGTGGACCAAGAGGGCAGTATTATTACCACATTATCTCTGCAGAGCTGCTTTGACACAATATCTATTGTTAAAAAATGTTCTACATATAAACACAATTGATTTGAACATGTGGATGGACACATAGACAAGCAATTTTTTTACATTTTCTTTATTGTAGTACTTATAAAAATAAGACTGCATATGTTGTAGTATTTCAGGCTTGTTTATGCAGCTATGGGAAATTTATAATAATAATTAAATATAATAGTCATTATAATAGTTCACCCTAAGAGTAGAAAAAGCTAGGACTCTTAATTTCTGTACCCCCTTTAGCCAAGCCTGCAGCAACAGTGACAATAAAAGCATCTCTGAGACGGTATGAGGAAAACAACCTTGTCAGAAATCAACACAAAAGGAACACATCTTGTGCTAAGTTATGTTGGAGTGTAAGAATTTGATAATTGCTTTGAATCATTGTCAGATTTTGACTGGAGGCCTACTCTACATGTGGGAAATTCAGAATTTGATCAGGTCTTGTTTTGTTGTTGAGCCAAAAGCCACAGACATTTACTGGCAGGCATGGTAGAATTTTTACCAGTACTCATAGGCACACCTTTCAGTGAATATCTTCGAACAACACATTACTGGTTCTGCTTAGCTTGCCTGATTCCTTCTCCATGTCTGCTATGAAAGCATTCCTCTGGTTCACTGAGAGAAAGGTTGATTCTCATGATTAGTCAAGTCAAGTCAAGAGGCTTTTGTTGTCGTTTCTACTATACACAGTGGTACACAGTACACAGTAAAAAAAACCGAGACAATGTTCCTCCAGAACCCTGGTGCTACACTTAACAACATAGAGCTACAACACAACATAAAGTGCATCAAGTGGCCCTTGTTGTTCTTTAGGCCGTCTTGTCCCCTGCTCTGAAGGCAGAGTCTTTTTGTTTCAGCAGCGTACGCACTTTTGCAGTCATTTACAGCTTCTGGTTGGTGCATGTAGTGATGGTCTTTGAGATGGTCACGTCATCAACGCACTTGCTGATGTAGCTGGTGGCGTGTACTCCTCCAAGTTGATGGAATTGCCGTTGGTTGCAGCCTTCCTAAACATGTTCCATTCAGTGCACTCAAAACAGTTTATATATATATATATATATATATATATATATATATATATATATATATATATATATATACAGTGGAACCCACTTATCTCGATCTCGGTTAACTCAACAACCCTATTAAGTCGACATTTTTGAAGTGGAACCGCCAAATTCTCGCTTTGTCTAAGCATTTTTAATCGGTTATGTCGACTTTTTATGTCACCGAACCCTAATATCTCGAGCACAAGGGTGGAAAAATTCCCCATTTAACGTCAGTTATCTCGATCGGCACTGTGCAGCCGCAGAAGAACTCGCGAAAGTGGCGGAAAAATCAAGCCTTACAGATGCTACAGGTGTTTTATTGTATACTGCTGAATCTCTGCTGTTAGTTAGTGCACATATGCCTTTTGTTGTTAAATGTTATGCGATGAACGGGAGGCAAAAGTAGAAGCGCGGCGCTGAACAGCACACGGGAGAATGTGGGATGAGCAGCAAAAGCATAGAATGAACAATGGCAGGATCGGGGGAATCCGCGATGCGCTTTGGGTAGAAAAGAGCAGCCGTTGAGAGAGTGCCGGTGGGAAGGCACGTACCGGGATACGCATGAGCGATAACAATGACCGCCGTGAACCAACATATACCAACAATAACGGACAGTGAGAGTGTGGAAGTTTAAATAAGAGCTGGTGATGATGATAAACGAGCACCATATGTGCGTGATTGAAGCCGGGAGCTTCAGAGAAAGCGGACGAGAAAGCACCTGACACGCCGAAGGGGGCGTGGCAGATGGATTCCTGACAGTTAACAAACATTTACTGCATGTACATTTTTATAGCATGCCTTCATCAAACAGATCGCAGCGACGCTGTTGTGTAAAAAACCTCGAAAAACACCTGCATGCACATTCTCATTTATTAACGCACATCATGTACATAAAGAAATTTCAAGGACGTTAATATATTGCCGCCATATTGATTTTCGTTTATCTCGATCATCAGTTATCTCAATGCTTTTGGCGACCCCTAGGACATCGACATAACCGGGTTCCACTGTGCATATATATATATATATATATATATATATATATATATATATATATATATATATATATAAATAAATATATTTACTGCACTTATTTCCCAGGGTTCTATATCGGGATCTATTAACCATGCATTTAACGCAATTGCAATCTTTAGACACCAGTAAAACCTTTAATACCGGATCGGTCGAGGCCTGGGTTACAGCCACAGGTATTGTTAGCCAACAGGGTACTGGTGGAAATTGGGCTACTGTTGGCCAAAGGAGGAGAAGGAGCGGAAGAACACGTCTACAGAGACAGCATGGAAAGGAGAAGTGGAGAGTGGAGGTTTGGGTGGGTACTTTAAATTTTGGTACTATAATTGGTAAAGGGAATGTGGGAGCTGATATGATGGAGAGGAGAAAGGTGGATATGTTGTTTGTTCAGGCTCTTATAATGAGCTCCACTTCTCTGGGAAGAAGTTCCACCAGATTTTGTGGAGATTCAATCAGTTACAAGGTTGTTAGTAAAGTCAGGTACTGATGGAGTAGAGAAGGTGAGGAGGTCTAGGGTGCAGTCAGTGTTTACATTCATTCATAGCAGGCCACTCATAATGTTCTCCAAACGATGTAAAGCAGATCTTCACGGAGCTTGCAAATAGGTTTAAGATTCAAGTGAACACAAAATTTCACTATACTGCATTCAAATATGTATATTTCTGTGCCTTCAGCTTGGTGGGAGCAGTTTGGAAAAGATCCACATATGGCAGGAAAGTTTGTGTGTCCCAATACTTTTGAAAAATATAGTGTATATATTTATGGTTTTCTCATTTGCTTTGGAGCTTTTCCTAAATCATTCAGGTGAAACCAGTATAGTATTTTGATCATCATGAAAAGAAACAACTGGTAATGTAGGTAAAGCAGACACTTGTATACAATCGGTTAACCTGTTAGTCTTCGCCACTGTTTTGGGACTCACAGCTGAAAATACTTTACCTAAATGTGAATGTTAACAGTTCCTGATAAAAGTGGGCTACATACACGCGTCATAATTAAAATCAGTTTTTTTTATGTAATTTATGTTGTCTCATAATGCGTTTATGTCTTTCCTTCATGTTCACTTGTGATGTTTTTGACCTTGTTCATGGTTTTTGGTTTGTAGTCCAGAAATCCTGCTTCCTGGCAGCTCCAAGGTTTTGTGGGAGAACATGGGCAGGTTGAACACATTGTGCAATTTAATTATTGGATCATTTGCAGTGGACGAATAGTGTTCAAAGGAAGACCTGCCAGCAGAGAGTTGCAGTAGTCCAGAATTGAAATTCTGGCAGGTTAAGGTTTTGACAAGAGACTAAACCATCCAGGGTCAAAGTAGGAGGCCTGGAACGCACCGGCAAGAAACGGGGGAAGGTCGGGAAGGACCCGAGGCAGAGCAACGTCCCCTGCAGAGATCTGAGGCGGAGCGAGGCCCTCTGCTAAGATCTGGAACAAAACGACGCCCACTATTGAGAACAGGAACGGCGTGACATCCCCTGCAGAGGCCTGGAGTGGAGTGACGTCCACCACGGAGATCCGGAATGGAGCGATGCCCTTGGCAAAGACCAAAGGCTGAGCAACGTCCTCAGCAGAGTATAGAGACTGAGCGACGTCCTGAGAGGTGGTGGTCTGGCAGATTTCCATAATCTTTTTATAATAAATGGAGGCAAAGTCTTCAGCAGTCAGGGATAATGAATCAGGTTGAGCAGGGGGATTGAGAAGTAAAGCGCTTTTCACAATGGACATTGTCTGTGTCCATCTCTTCTAGGAAGTCTCCAAGTGGACCAAGAGGGCAGTATTATTACCACATTATCTCTGCAGAGCTGCTTTGACACAATGTCTATTGTTAAAAAATGTTCTACATATAAACACAATTGATTTGCACATGTGGATGGACACATAGACAAGCAATTTTGTTTACATTTTCTTTATTGTAGTACTTATAAAAATAAGACTGCATATGTTGTAGTATTTCAGGCTTGTTTATGCAGCTATGGGAAATTTATAATAATAATTAAATATAATAGTCATTATAATAGTTCACCCTAAGAGTAGAAAAAGCTAGGACTCTTAATTTCTGTACCCCCTTTAGCCAAGCCTGCAGCAACAGTGACAATAAAAGCATCTCTGAGACGGTATGAGGAAAACAACCTTGTCAGAAATCAACACAAAAGGAACACATCTTGTGCTAAGTTATGTTGGAGTGTAAGAATTTGATAATTGCTTTGAATCATTGTCAGATTTTGACTGGAGGCCTACTCTACATGTGGGAAATTCAGAATTTGATCAGGTCTTGTTTTGTTGTTAAGCCAAAAGCCACAGACATTTACTGGCAGGCATGGTAGAATTTTTACCAGTACTCATAGGCACACCTTTCAGTGAATATCTTCGAACAACACATTACTGGTTCTGCTTAGCTTGCCTGATTCCTTCTCCATGTCTGCTATGAAAGCATTCCTCTGATTCACTGATAGAAAGGTTGATTCTCATGATTAGTCAAGTCAAGTCAAGAGGCTTTTGTTGTCGTTTCTTCTATACACAGTGGTACACAGTACACAGTAAAAAAAACCGAGACAATGTTCCTCCAGAACCCTGGTGCTACACTTAACAACATAGAGCTACAACACAACATAAAGTGCATCAAGTGGCCCTTGTTGTTCTTTAGGCTGTCTTGTCCCCTGCTCTGAAGGCAGAGTCTTTTTGTTTCAGCAGCGTACGCACTTTTGCAGTCATTTACAGCTTCTGGTTGGTGCATGTAGTGATGGTCTTCGAGATGGTCACGTCATCAATGCACTTGCTGATGTAGCTGGTGACGTGTACTCCTCCAAGTTGATGGAATCGCCGTTGGTTGCAGCCTTCCTAAACATGTTCCATTCAGTGCACTCAAAACAGTCTATATATATATATATAATATTGTACCTGATTCGTTTAATAATATTTCACACAGATAAAGTTATTGCACATCTTAAAAAGTAATAGCAGTGTTGTATGGTGGTGACTGGTTTTACTGGGAACAGCTTTGGTTGTACAGTCTAATAGCAGCAGGGAGAAAAGACCTTCTGTATCGCTCCTTCAGACACTTAGGATGTATCAGTCTGTCACTAAAAGAGCTGCTCAGCGATGTAACGGTTTCATACAGGGGGTGGGAGGCGTTCTGCAGCAATGATGATAGTTTTGCTACCATCCTCCTTTCTCCCACCTCCTGTACAGTGTCCAGGGGAATCCCCAGGACTGAGCTGGCCTTCCTGATCAGCTTGTCTAGTCTCTTCCTGTTTGCAGTAGATATGCTGCTGCCCCAGCAGACCACTCCATAGAATATGGCTGAGGCCACCACAGAGTCAAAAAAGGTCTTCAGTAGCTCTCCCTGTACTCCAAAAGACCTTAGTCTCCTCAGCAGAAAGAGTCTGCTCTGCCCTTTCTTGTAGATTGCCTCAGTGTTGTCTGTCCAGTCCAGTTTGTTGTTTAGGTGAACACCCAGGTATTTGTAAGAGTCCACTCTCACAATGTCCCTACCCTGAATGTTCACTGGTGATAAAATTTGTTTGTGCCTACGGAAATCCACCACCAGTTCTTTCGTTTTCCCCGCATTTATCTGGAGGCAGCTCCATTGGCACCAGTCCACAAAGTTTTGGATCAGTCCTCTGTACTCTCTGTCATCATCATTCGTGATCAGACCGACGATGGCAGAGTCATCAGAGAACTTCTGTAGGTGACAGGTTTCTGAGCTGAACATGAAGTCTGCAGTGTAGATGGTGAAGAGAAACGGGCAAGAACCGTTCCTGCGGGCTCCAGTATTGCAGACAATCATGTCAGACTCACAGTCACGAGTCCTCACATACTGTGGTCGGTCTGTGAGATAGTCCAGTGTCCAGGCAGACAGATGATGGTCCACTCCCATGTACACCATCTTATCCCTCAGGAGCGCAGGTTGGATGGTGTTGAAAGCACTAGAGAAGTCAAAAAACATGACTCTCACAGTGCTCCCAGCCTTTTCCAGGTGTGAAATAGCCCGATTTAGGAGGAAGATGACTGCGTCTTCCACTCCAATGCCAGGTTGGTAGGCAAACTGAGGTGGATCCATTGATGGGCTCACCAGAGGTCGGAGATGAGTGAGCACTAGCCTCTCCAATGTTTTCATCAGATGCGAGGTCAGCGCTACTGGTCGATAGTCTCCGAAGTCTTCTTTGGAACAGCACCACGCAGGATGTTTTCCATATCTGTGGCACCTTTCCCAGCTTCAGGCTCAGGTCAAACATGTACAGCAATATGCCGCACAGCTGGTCAGCACAGGTCTTAAGTATCCTGGAGCTGATGCCGTCTGGGCCTGCAGCAGGGTTAGGTGTGTTGTGTATTGTCTGTGAGCTGATAGCAGTGCAGAGAGAGGTGTGGCTGGAGCTGCTTGCTGTGGAAGCAGAGAGGGGGGATTGCAGCAGGGGGGACTGGATGGGGGCAGGGAGGGTAGCTGATCAAATCTGTTAAAGAATAGATTGAGATCATTCACCCACTTCTGGTCACCCACAGCCTGAGAGCTTGGCTCCTTGTGACCAGTGATGGTTTTGAGCCCCTTCCATACACCGCTGACATTGTTCTGCTGCAGCTGATCCTCCATCTTCCTCCTGTAGCATGCTTTTCCTTCCCTGATCTTCTTCCTCAGTTCTCTCTGGACAGTTTTCAGCTCTTCCTTGTTTCCTGATTTAAACACCCTCTTCTTTTCTTTAAGGAGAGTCTTTATATCAGGGTTAATCCACGGTTTGTTGTTGGGAAAACACCGTACAGTCCTGGTGGGTACAGTATTCTCCACACAGAAGTTAATGTAGTCCGTAATACAGTCTGTTAGACTGTCAATATCCTCCCCATGTGGACTGCACAATTCCTCCCACATAGTTGTTTCAAAACAGTCTTTCAGAGCCTCATCGGTCTCATCAGACCATGTCGTCACTGTGCGGGAGGTAGCTGGTTGCCTGCATACAAGGGGTTTGTACACAGGTAGGAGATGAACCAGGTTGTGATCCGATCTTCCCAAGGGGGGGAGAGGTGATGAAGCATAGGCCTCCTTTGAGTTTGCATAAAATAAGTCCAGTGTTTTATTGTCTCTGGTGTGGCATGAATGTGGGCAGAGTGGAGGATGGAGGGGCATGATTAAAATCTCCAGAGATAATGAGAAGGGCATTTGGACTCTGTGTTAACAGTCTGTTAACAACAGAATGCAGGACATCGCATGCCGATTCACCGTCAGCAGAGGGGGGAATATACGCAGCTATCGCGATAACATGCGAGAATTCCCTCGGCAGATAGTACAGCCTCATGCTAGCGGCTAACAACTCAATGTCCTTACAGCAGATCTGCTCTTTAATAGTGATGTGTCCAGATTTACACCATCTATTATTCACAAACACTGCCAGTCCTCCTCCCTTTCTCTTACCGCTCTCCATCGTTCTGTCCGCGCGCAGTAAATCAAATCCATCCAAAGCCACGGTCGTGTCCGGTGTTAGCTTGGTTAGCCATGACTCCGTGAACAGCATGATGCTACACTCCCGGAATTCCCTCTGATGCCGGGTAAGAGCCGCTAGCTCGTCCATCTTGTTGGGTAAAGATCTTACATTTCCCATAACGATGGACGGGAGAGTTGGTCTGTAACGTCTCCTTTTATTCCGACACAAAGCTCCAGCACGGTTTCCCCATCTTCTCCTTCTTAGCTCGCGGGGAATATCCGTTTTTTCTCCTAGTAGCATCGGCATGTTGCGGAATGCTAACAGCTGATCCCTGGTGTAAACAATAGGACCGTGGCTGTGAACAGAGTTTCCAGACGCGACTGTGAACAAAGTCCAAAAAAGCAGGAAAAGTAGAGCAAGCTCGGTGGCTTTGTTTATGTCCATTGTGCAGTTTCAAATTTACGCGCATACACTTAAAAAGAAAAACACAAAGTGCGGAACACTATAAAATAAATAAAAAAAGCACAAACTTTACGGGAGCTGCTGCAACAGGCTGCCACTTGGGCGGCGCCTAAGCAAATAACATTTTATATATATATATATATATATATATATATATATATATATATATATATATATATATATATCTGATATATTTGTTTCAAGTAAAATAGGCAGCTCAGTGTACACTGTTCAAATGGTTGTCAGTTTAAATCCACAACCTGCCACTGCTTGGCCCTTGAGCAAGGCCCTAAATCCTCACTTGCTCAGATGTATGAACAAGATAATTGCAAGGTGTTCTGGAAGAAGTCATCTGCCAAATGTTATTGTAATGTAATTGTAAATTTACAAGGTGGTCTTCCTGATCTCTTACTATTTCACGTTTGCTCTTTGTTATGGCTTGCTCTCCATTATGTAATTGCAGGTGTGGTAATGCACGTGGGTCAGAGTTACACCAGGTAGCACCATTAGTCTCTAAACTTTTTGATACCACCTTGTATAATGAATAAACCTTCAGTGTCAACCACATGTGGAGGGGCTACATTTTGAGTATGGTTCCTCACAAGGTTTTTGCCTCATACCAGCTCTGGGAGTTTTTTTGCACTCACCACCACCACCTGACTCATTAGTGTTAAATTTGGAGAATACGTCATAGATTTACGATGTATTTACATAATCTATATATCTCTGTAAAGCTACATTGGGACAGTGTCTCCCCTTAAACAGGGAGCTCCAGGACCCTTGAAGGATGTTGTCCCCTCAGAAATACTATCATGTACTGAGTGATGGATTCCAGAGAAGGGATCGCATAAACAATAAGATAAAGTTGTCAGACAATAATAAAGTCATTTAAAAGCCGCACATTCAATAAACCCATCATGTCGGATTAGACCCTGGCAAAAATTTTTTTTAGTAATGGTAAAATGTTGTTTGTAAATATGAATTCAGATAGAAGTATTGTCCCCTGTTATAGATGAGGAAGTATACATTTTAAACCTATAAATAGATTTCCTGTGTGTTTTTTCTAGTATACCTGGATTCTTGTCATGAAGATAATTACATGCTAGGTGTGAAGACTGGAAATTTTGTTACTGATAGACTAATAGGAATGTTTCCTAAATAAAGTGGGACAGTCCGATGATGTAACAGATCAGTATGTTAACACTGTTAGTTGTAGGAGGACTGCTATAAAATAGCGTCAAGGAACCTGCTATAGTGTCACTTTAACCTGCAAGTTGAACAGACAGATACTGAACTAGATCCAAACATGGTGAGATTCCAGTGTGTGGCTGTGGCTCTGCTCTTATGCTTACAAGGTAAGACTTTAGCAATAATTACTGAAGAATGTTTCTTTATTTACTTTTATTTACAATAATGGCTATGTGCAAATTTATACAACGTTGGTCATTGTGCAAATAGCTATAGCTGTAAGTATAACTTGATCCAGCAAATCCTGTAGCTTTCCATTTTATTTTGTTATAATATGTACTGACCTTTGATTATAAACAGATTTAATTAAAGGTAAAGATTATGAAATTCTAACACTTGTTTAATTTATTACTTATTGTATTTTGAGTTATCGAGTTTATAAAATATTAAAAACATACAAATAATGCAGACATCTAAAAGACAACCACAAGGTTTCTTCCTCATACCATCTCAGGGAATTTTTCTTTGCTACAATTGCCACTTTTTTACTTATTAGCGACAAACTTATATGTGCTATAATGTATAAATAGTCATTTTTAAACCTATTAATTTCTGTAAAGCTTCTTTTGAACAGTGTGTTTTGTTTAAAGCACAGAATAGTTTAATCTCGACTTGTGTTTTTATCTCGCCTTGCTCTTTCCATTCTGTTTGTTAAACACCTGAACTTCTGGCATTTTTTTTTTTTATATTAAAGATGTCTAAATCTACATTTGCATCTTGTTGAACTTAGCTTCTTCTTTCATTCCAGGTTCTCTTTCACAGCTGGATGGTGGGTATTTCTCTTAGTCTTAATTCATTTTATTCTCCTCTGTTCTGCTGAATGATGCCATTCGGATTGTAACTGATGTTTCTCTTTCTTCAGTATGTGGTCGTGCCCCTTTTAACACCCGTATAGTGGGTGGGCAGAGTTCCTCAGAAGGAGGGTGGCCATGGCAGGTTAGTCTCCAGAGCCCTGATTATAACGGACATTTCTGTGGAGGAACCCTGATCAACAAAGACTTTGTTCTGACAGCAGCCCACTGTTTCTCCAGGTTTGTTTCATTTATTTACATTTTATTTGTATTTATACATATATAATACTTTAATCAGTTGTAAATGTAAGTAAAGAAATGAATAAATGTTTTTAATTCTACAGCACCATCTCTTCTGCTGTGACGGTGTATTTGGGGAAACAGACTCTAACCGGTTCTAATCCCAATCAAATTACGAGAGGTGTAACTCAGGTGATCGTTCACCCCAGCTACAACAGCGCCACCCAAAACAATGACATCGCCCTTCTACGCCTGAAGTCTTCAGTTAACTTCACGGACTACATCAGACCAGTGTGTCTGGCAGGGCAAGGCAGCAGTTTTCCAGATAAAACCAGCTGCTGGATCACAGGCTGGGGAAGCATTGCCTCTGGAGGTAAAATACATAGACATGAACACACAGGTTTCTGTGATTAAAATAACAAACATATTGTACTTGTCAGGAAAATCTCACCTACAGAGGTGTTTTGTTTGCATCATCAGGAATAGTTGTAGTAGAAGCAGTAGTTATGCAGGATTTGGTTGTTAATCAGAGACACAAAAGCCAGGAATTTATGTTCCTCATTTTGCTGAGCTGAAGGGTTGTTGAGGTGGGTTTCTATGACAAACCGGGGTATAATTTGATAACTTTTTAAATGTTTTTATGTCTTTGTTTTTGTGTATAGTGCAACTGCCAGCTCCTGGTGTTCTTCAGGAGGCGATGGTTCCTACTGTCAATACACAGATTTGTGATTTTCTCCTGGGGTTTGGCTCCATTACCCCCAACATGATGTGTGCTGGTTACTACCAAGGAGGCAAAGATACCTGCCAGGTAAACACACAATAAGAAGACATTTGTAAATAAATACAACTTGTATCAACCTTCAACAATCAAAAAATGACAAAAGTTTATTTCTCTTTTGAAGGGGGATTCTGGAGGTCCGCTGGTCACTAAGCAGGGTGCTGTCTGGGTTCAGGCTGGTATCACTAGCTGGGGTAGAGGCTGTGCTCTGTCCTATTCACCTGGTGTGTATACTCAGGTGTCTCAGTACCAGACCTGGTTATCGAGTGTCATCAGCCAAAACCTGCCAGGATTTATCTAGTAAGACATTATTTACTCAGGAGTATGTTAGGCCATGAGTCTCTAACTGGCTTGAGCTGCAACTCAGTAGTTTTCGGTCCTAATTTGTTCTTGTATCTTGCAGGTATTCACACAGTGGAAGGACTGATGGACGTACCGATGGACCAAGTGCAATGAAACAATTTTCCTTTAATAAGCTGTGTTTATTATTTAATATGAAATGTTATTTACTATGCTTGTCTATATTTATTATTTACCGCGATGAATTTGATATACATAGTAGTTATATTTGAAGCTGTTTTATATTTTGTAATTATAAGGAAGCGTGTGATAATGCTCTTGTACAGTACCACGTGTTTACATCAAGATTACATATTATTCATGTAATCTATTTATCTTCTTAAATTACTCACCTGATTAAAAGATAATTAACTGTATGAACTTCTTGTCCCAGTCATTATTTTACGCATTTCTACATTGTGAAAGTTGTAGATTCATGAGGGAAATGGATCGAATGTGAGTGTTAGTGTGGGTAAGGGGTAATAAAGATGGTAAGACTGAGTGAATGTAAATGTGACTGTAAAACATTTTGTGGAATAGGGTAAACATAATGGGATGTGGTAGCTCAGTGGTTAAAGCATTGCACTCCACCACCAAGCTGCCCTTACCCAAGACCCTTAACACTCAATTGCTCAGTTGTAGGTCACCTTGTCTAAAGGCATCTGCCAAATGTCATAAATGTAAATGTAATTAATCAAAGAATTGTTCTCACTTGGAATATTCACTACACGGATGCCCAACAGTCTTGTGACTCCCATCCTTAAGGGCCTTTAAAGGCAGTACATGCTGCTTATGATCTGTTTTGATATTTATTGCTTTGTATTTCAATTGAATAGGAAATAAGGCATCTGTAAACAGACCTAAAGAAACTGTACCATATGTGGGTAAATTGTATGCACATTTTACACCTATATGTGGTTCTTCCCCAAACTCCCCCAGAATGGCCGATTTATTAACATGTTGCTCAAGGGTTAAGACAATAGATCAGAAGGTCCTAAGTTTAAATCCCAACACCACCAAGGTGCCACTGCTGTGCCTTTGAGCAAGGTCCCAGAGATCAAAAGAATTTAACATATGCAAGTCACCCAGGTAAAATGTATCTCATTGAAAAGCCAAGGGCATCAATACAAGATTATAAATAATGTAGCAGGTTCAAGAATCAAGTCCCTTGAGAATCAGCCGACAAGAGGGACTCGAATGCACGATGCAGGTAAAGTGTAAAAGAGTCTTTAATAAACAGATTGTGAAGCAAAGTCCACCAATTGATCATCCGTTCAAGGACAAACCATTAAGCTAAAACATCAGTAACAAAGAAATGCAGGTAACACTGACACAGGGTACAGTGAAAAACATGTTGGAGCAAGAGTTGGACTGTCTCTTTTATGGATGTCAACATGCAGAGGAAAATCAAATACTTAATTTTGGAAAATCTATCAATCACAATGATGATAGTGGTGTACTGGGCCGAGGGTGTAAGGAATACACAGTGTTACAAACAACGTGGTTAAGCATGTCTGAGAGCACATATTTAAACAAGAACCAGGAAAAACGCTGGTGCATTGGTGAGGCCAAATGGCATGACTGATATTTCTAGTGGCCAGCAGTGATGTTTAACTTTATCTTTCACTCATCTCCTCCCCGAATGAGGGCCAGGGGGTAGGTGTTTTGTAGTTTGGTAAAACTTATGAGAGACACCGTTAGTCTTTGCAAGGGCGATCATTCTTCTCTTTCTTTTCCAAAAATATGGTACAGGCACTCTCGAGGTGGGGATGTCTGGTGCAAGTGGTCATTGGTTCCACTGTATGGTCGGTTAGGCAAGAGACAAATGACAGTGGCCGGGTCCCACTGCAGTTTACAATTTTAAAAAGCGGTTTGGAGGGGGTTGTAAGTACCTGGTTCGGCAGTGGCGTCCTTTGCCATGACACTCCTAAAACCTCCAATCTATTCTTGTATCCAGGGTAATCAGTCCATCTAGGTCAGATGGTAGCTCCCAGGCCATGTCACTTGTGAGTGGCTGAGACCTGAGTCAGAAAGCCAAGTTTGCTCTGTAAGTCTCATTTGTCCGGGAAGTGGAAGTGCTAACCCCAGAAACTAATGCCACCAGCTGACACATGGCCTTTGAGAATTTGCGTTATATGCCTCTATTTTTGCAGAAATACCAACCCAAATTATTCACGTAATTTCTCTGCTATGGTGAACATCCAGTTCATTCAGTGTGTAAAGTGTGACATGTTTAGTCAGTCTTTCTCCGTTGTTAGCGATAATCTTATTTGTGAGAAGTGTAAGCTAGTTTGCTTTTTGACAGAGAAGATCTTAGTATTAGAGGAGCGCATCCAGAGTCTAGAGAGGAGTAGTGAGGGCGAGAGCAGTCCAGGTTCTGCAGGGGAAAGTCTGGATGCCCTAGGTGAAATTAGCATTCCCCTGACTCTGGTATTAGAGCCCTCGCATCGGGGCGAGTGGGTAACGGCTCGGCGGCATACTCGCAAAGCCAAAGCTAACGCTAAGGCTCGCCCACTGGAGCACTATTCCTCTCCGCTTCACGTGTCCAACAGGTTTGCTCTCCTCAGTGAAGCACCCGCTGAGAAACCTAAAAGAGCTCTGGTTATAGCAGACTCTATTCTGAGGCACGTGAAATTAGCTAGACCTTTAGGGGCACCAGCAGCAGTAACATGCTCTGGCCCCATCCCAATGCGACGTGGCAATTTAACCTACAGCAGGTTATGGTCGCTGAACTGCTGGATGTCCGAGTGGTGCCCCAAAAAACAATGTGGGCTTCATAAATAATTGGTGCAATTTTGAGTGCAAGGCTGGCCTGTTAGGGCAGGATGGTATCAATCCTATTCAGAAAGGTGCTGCTTTTATTTCTTGCAATATAGGTCATAGTCTCAGAACAGAACTAGTTAACTAGTGACTGTTCAGAGCCAAGGCTAGGGAGTAGACAGACTAACCCTACCGTCTGCTAGCTTTACAGAATCATCACTCAGGATCCACCAAATTGAAACTATGTCTGTCCCCCGAGCGAAACCAAAATGTAGGAATTCTCAGAAAGTCTGTTTTAGTAACCGGATTAACATTAAATTAAATAGGACTGAACCCACAGCCAGCACCTCTGATCTAAAGACAGGATTGTTAAATATTAGATCTCTCACATCAAAAGCGCTTACTATGAACGAAATTATTACCGACCAGGAGTTTAAAATAATGTGTTTGACAGAAATTTGGATTAAACCAAATGAATATGTAGCATTAACTAAAGCGAGTCCTCCTGGGTATAGTTAAATACACCAACCTTGTCTAAATGTCAAAGGAGGCGGAGTCGCAGCTATTTATAATAATAATCTAAACGTCACACAAAACACTAAAAACAAATGTAAAACATTTGAAGTTCTTTACACCAACATAAAATATTCAGTGTCCAAAAGCAGGTCCAGTCAGTCAATTCCATTATTTATCTCATCAGACCATTAGCTCATCTCTTTTAAAATCTGCCCCTGTCACTGCATTTCTACCTCACCACGTTACCGTGTTAAGCATACTTTCACGTCAGCTACAGCAGCGCGTTTTATCAATAATCTTCCAGAAATTACAATATTAGATAGATCTCCGTCAGACCCCGCAGAGCTTGACTGGGCCACTGAACACCTAGAATCAACGTTCAGTTACACTCTAGATGATGGAGCTCCCCTTAAGACCAAAATGATCAGGGAGAAAAAATTAGCACAGTGGTATAATGATCATACACGCACCTTAAAACAGACCACTCGGAAATTAGAACGTAAATGGCGTCAAACAAAATTAACAGTATTTCAAATAGCATGGAAGGAGAGCCTCTTAAATTATATAAAATCTCTTAGTGCTGCCAGATCAGCATATTTCTCCACCCTCACAGAAAATAACAAGCATAATCCTAGATTTTTATTCAGCACGGTAGCAAAATGAACAGGGAATAAAAGCACTGCACTCACATGCACACCATCGATAGGTAGTAATGATTTCATGAACTTTTTAATAATAAAGTTGAAAACTTCAGGCAAGAAATCCAGACGGTTAATATAAATCCGAATAATTTTACAAGTAACCCTGTAGACAGCAGTGTAATTATAACAGACAATCAATTACAAAGCTTCACTCCTATTCATGAGAATGACTTCATTTCATTAATTTCCTCATCAAAATCATCAACCTGCATTCTCGATCCCTCGCCTACAAGTTTCCTCAAAAACAGATCATTCCAGAGGTAATTGAATCTGTTGTAAAAATAATTAACTCTTCCATTAGCACTGGTTATGTACCCAAATCCTTCAAACTGCAGTATCAACCCTCTAATTAAGAAACCTGACCTTCACTTTGTCAGCTGTCCAACTACAGTTGTGTTTGTGTTTTTTTTTTTAATGTGCGTGTTCGCTTCACTTTACTTCATTACGGTATTTTCGTCAAATGCGCATGTGCGTGAGATGAAAATACCGCAAAGTTTCCCAGTAGGGGCAAGATCATTTAAGTAAACAATTTGTGTCAAGTTCGCTCTCAAAATGGCAGGAAAAAAATGCACAGCAAAATGAAAATTTAAAGATGAACACAGGACGTTTTTAACAGAGTGGGAGAGTTTACCGTAATTTCCGGACTATTAAGCACACCGAATATAAGCACTGAATTTTACAAAGATTTTTATTTTGAACATAAATAAGCCGCACCTGTCTATAAGCCGCCTGTCTATAAGTGTCTACACTGAAACTAATGAACCTTACACAGGCTTTAACAAAAGACAGTGTCTTTGGTCTAATGTTATGGGGCTCAGTTTTTTGGCATGAAGTTTGTAAAAACCGGGAAAAAAACAGGAAAAAAATCAATAAATTAGCCGCTTCATTGTTTAAGCCACGGGGTTCAAAGCGTGGGAAAAAAGTAGCGGCTTATAGTCCGGAAAATACGGTATATTTTTTTGTTGAACGTAATGGGAAGCCATTCTGCCTTATATGTCAGGCGTCATTAGCGAATTTCAAAGCTTCAAATCTTCAGCGTCACTTCAGCTCACTCCATGTTAACATCTACCAGGAATTTCCAAAAGGGACTGAACTTCGCAAGCACAAGTTGGTCACTTTGAAAGTTAGGCAGAAAAAAAGATACAGTTCTTTCAAAAATGTACGAAGCACTCAGAGACCGTAACACTTGCATCGTATTAACTGGCTTGGAACATTACACGGGCTAAAAAGCCATACAATGAAGGGGAGTTCGTTAAAAAATGTCTCAGTGACGTTGTTAAAATCTTGTCTCCTTTAAACGACAAACTAAAAGGCATGGTATTAGACGTCCAACTGTCCCGCCACACTGTTGAACACAGAATATCGGACATTAACACGGCTTTCGAATCACAGTTGCACTCTGACTTTCAATCATGTGAGTATTTTAGTGTCGCATTGGATGAGAGTTGTGACATACAAGACAAGTCAAACGATTGTGTGATCAAAGAAGAACTCCTTGATATTGTGCCATTAAATATGCTAGATAGTTATCTGCACTGTAAATATGCTAGATATTTATCTGCACTTTTGCACGACTGCTACATTTTGCACTTCTGGTAGATGCCAAACTGCATTTTGTTGCTTCTTGTATTTATCTATTTATCTATCGATCTATCGATCTATCTATATATCTATCTATTAAAAGACAGAACCTGTGGCATAAATGTGAAAGAAACAATGATGGCTGCATTCGCGAAAGCAAATCTGCCCATACTAAAACTAACTGCAAGTTTGTGAGAGTTTGTGTGTGTGTGAGACAGTGCACACAATGTTCATTGTTGAAAATGACTGGCCTGTGGATTTTAGAACTGTAGGAGTAAATTTTTGTCATTATCATGTTGGTGTGTGATATTTACAATAAATCTGGCTGAGCAGAGGTGTGTGTGTGTGTGTGTGTGTGTGTGTGTGTGTGTGTGTGTGTGTGTGTGTGTGTGTGTGTGTGTGTGAGAGAGGAAGGGATGGGTGATGTTCATGTGTGCCCATGTGTATGATGTGGCTCTTTGTGGTAACACAGTTGGTCTCTGACTGGTTGGCCACCCCTGCAATACTGCTTGCTAGACTTGAGAGTGTTGTTGTGTTGTTGGAATAAAGGGAACGTCTCTAGGTTACGACCGTAACCCTAGTTCCCCGAGGGAACGAGACGCTGCGTCGAAACGCTATGGGAACGCCCCTGCGTGACCGCGCCTGAACCACGTGTAATCTGACCAATAGGCGTTTGGAACGTGACGTCATCAGCGGGCGACGCCGCGTAAACAGGAAGCTACAAATGGCTGCGAGATGGACCAGACGCTAGCTCCTGCGAGAGAAGGTAAGCGCCGCAGGGATGCAGGAAGTGTGGCACGGAGACGCAGCGCCTGCCCTCGGGAACTAGGGTTACGGTCGAACCCAGAGACGCCCCTTCAGGAACTCGAGCTGCGTCGAAACGCTATGGGAACGAGTGTCCAATCACGCCACACTGACCAGACCCTGCCTAGAGAGTGAGGGCCTCGCACCAGCACGCAAAACAGAGGAGCCCGGGTGGCTCTGAGGTCAAGGTCGAGAACCTGACGAAGGTCAGCGGGTGGACCAACCCGCCACACACAGATGTCCTGGAGTGGGACCCCAGCAGACCAGGTCAGAGGCCGCCACACCGGTGGAGTGAGCTCGAACCCCAAGCGGTGCGGGAGGCCAGAGGACTCGTGAGCCGACACAATCGCATCCACAACCCATCTGCTCAATGTCTGCTTATTGGCCGGAAACCTTTCCTATTAGGGCCATAGCAGACAAGCAGCTACTCCGACTTCCTCCAAGGACTCGTCCTGCGGAGGTAAGTATCCAGTGCTCGCACCGGACACAGTCGGTGCTGTCGCCCTGGTCGGGGCAGTAAACGGAGGAGGGCAGAATGCCTGCAACACGACAGGGCGTGAGGGGCCGAGGCACCTTAGGCACGCACTCCAGGTTTCGGTAGAGAAACACCTTGGCCATGCCAGGGCAAACTCCAGGCGAGACGGGCCATGGACAGAGCCTGCAGATCCCCAATCCTCTTCAGGGAGGAAATCGCCAACAGAAAGGTGGTCTTAACCGACAGAAACCTAAGGGCCACATCGGCCAACGGCTCAAGGGGGCTCAGAAAGAGCCGCCAGCACAACAGCCAGATCCCAGACAGGCACTCTGGGTCGCGCCCCGGCCGCAGCCTCCGGGTGCCACGGAGGAAACGTGTTACCAGTGGGTGTCTACCCAGCGACTGCCCGCAGGCGGGAGCTATATGCCGCGATGGCCGACACGTAAACCTTCAGGGTCGAGGGGTTAACCCTGCTGAAAACTGTTCCTGTAGGAACCCCAGAACGGACCCAACCGGCAGTTAACAGGATCCAGGCCACGGTGCTCGCACCAAGACGTGAACAGTCGCCAGCGTGTGGCGACGACCTCCTCGTGGAGGGAGCTCTGAGTGGAGAAGGGTCTCTACCACCTCGGTGGAGAGACCGCTGCCACGAACCGCGCCTTCAGGGGCCACAGCCACAGCCTCCACAACTCTGGGCGGGGTGAACCAGGGTCCCGCCCGCCTGAGAGAGAAGATCCTCCTGGGTGGAATCTCCCACGGAGGGCCCTCGAGTAGGGCACCAGATCCGCAAACCACGGCTTGCTCGGCCATCGAGGCGCCACCAGGAGGAGACGGACTCTCCCGGCGAACCCTTTCCAGAACTCCTGGGAGCAGAGCGATCGGGGAAGGCGACAGACGTAGCCTCGGCCACGACTGCACCATGGCATCCAGCCCTAACGGGCTGGGTGAGAGAGAGAACCAGAGGGACAGTGCGAGGTCTCCTGGGTCGCAAAGATCCACTTGGGCTCTGTAGAACCTCCGCCATACCAGCTCCACCACCGGGTGGAGACGCCATTCCCAGGCCTCGGCCCCTGCCTCGACAGGGCGCCTGCTCTGACATTCAACCGACCTGGATGTAATGGCTCTCAGGGACAGGAACCTGTCCTGAGACCACAAGAGGACCGCCTGCTAGCTTGTACAAGGGGCGAGATCGGAGACCCCCCTGGTGGTTGATGTAGGAGACTACCGCTGTGTTGTCCGTACGGACCAACACATGGCGATCTCGCAGGTCCGGGAGAAAGTGTTTTAACCCCAAAACACCGCCATCATCTCCAGGCAATTTATGTGCCACGAGAGACGTGGCCGCCCACAAACCCTGGGCGGAGTGGCCACCCATGACCGCTCCCCACCCTGTGAGGGAGGCGTCCGTCGTAAGCGTCATGCGACGACACGGAACCCCCAACACCGGGCCACGGGACAGGAATGTCCGGTCTTTCCAGACATCCAAGGCTCAAGGGCACGCCATGAGACCTTGATAGTGCGATGCGGGTTTCCTGAGGGAGAACCCCTGCCCCGGAGCCACCACTGAGGGGCCTCATGTGCAGGAGCCCGAGCGAACTATGCTGGATGCCGCCATGAGCCCCAGCAGCCTCTGGAACTGCCGACAGTGAGTGGCTGGCCTTCCGCACCCTCCTGACGGCCGTAAGGATGACTGACCCGAGCAGGCGACAACTGTGCCTGCATCCTGGCCGCCCCATACCACGCCCAAAAGGTGGTTCTCTGTGCAGGAGAAAGCACGCCTTCCTGGCGTTTAGCCGAAACCCAAGCACCTTCATGCAGGAGAGGACGACATCTCGATGCCGAACCGCCTGGTGCTCCGAGGGAGCCACGATCAACCAATCGCCGATGTAATTCACAATGCGGATGCCCTGAAGCCGCAGCGGGGCCAGTGCAGCATCGACGCACAACGTGAAGGTGCGGGGAGAGAGTGCCAGACCGAACGGGAGGACCCGATATTGGTATGCTACGCCCCCGAAAGCAAACCTCAGGAACCTCCTGTGTGCAGGAAGGATGGAGATGTGAAAGTATCGCCCTTCAGATCTACAGTGACGAACCAGTCCCCGGACCTGATAAGCGTCACGACCCCCTTGAGGGTGAGCATCCTGAACCTGAGTCTCCTGAGAGAGCGGTTCAAGGAGCGAAGATCCAGAATGGGACGCAACCCCCCATCCTTCTTCGAACAACGGCACGGGCTGTAGAAGCCTGACTCGAACCGAGGGGAACCACCTCGATGGCCCCTTTCCCCAGGAGCGTGCGCACTTCCTGTTCCAGGACCAGAGCCTGCTCGGGACCCACCAGGGTGGGACACACCGCTGAAACGGGAGGAGAGGACGCGAACTGCAGTGCGTAACCCCCTTCTACGGTCCGCAGGACCCACTGGGAGACTCCTGGCAGCACCTCCCAAGCTGCCAGAAAGTTCCTCAGGGAACCAGCCTCGGGACTGGCCTCTGACCCACTCAGAGCAGCTGGGGCGGGGCCCTGCAGCTGAAGACACCTCGAAAGAGGCGGCGGGGCTCCCCCATCCGTACCGAGACTTTGGGTGGAGGGAGGCACCCGCTGGAGGGCGGCCGCGCTCTGAAGCACATCCTGTGGCAGAGTCCACGGCCCGCCTCCTGGTGGTGCGGGGAGGGACGGGCACCGAGCGTGAGGCGAACTCCGCCCCTCGACCGAAAATCGCCAGGATTTCCGCACCACGGCCCGCTTGCTGGAGCCGAGGGTGACCTCAGGTCAGCCCGCTCCTTCTTGGGCCCAGAGCGACGCCTGGGACCCTTAGGACCCGCCCGCGGAGACCGGGTGGCGACGCTCTGTTTCTGAGCTTCGCGGTGCCCGGAAGGACCAGGCTGGGGCTGCCGCCGACCAGCCCCACGTGACCGGCGAGGGAGGTACTGCTGAAACGCCGACTGCTTCTAGACTCCTGAAACCTGTTCACGACCGCCACGGCGCCACCAAACAGACCAGGAGGAGCCATCGGTGCTCAAGAGCACAGCTCGATCCTTGTCCGGGAGGTCGGACAGGGTGAGCCACAGATGCCGCCTGTGGCTACCAGGGCCGCCATGGACCCACCAACGGCCCGCGCCGTGTGCCGTGGCCCGAAGGGTTAGGTCGGCAGCGCCGACGTAACTCCTTAATGTCGGTGGCCCCGGAGCTAAGTCCTCATCTGTCACGCAGCAGGTCAGCCTGGTATGCCTGCAACACACCCATGGTGTGGAGACATCCCGCAGCCTGACCCGCTGTCACAGAAGCCTTCCCCACTAAAGCCGATGTAGCACGAGCGGTTTAGTAGGGAACACCGGAGCCTTTAGCGACGATGCCACGCTAGGAGAGAGGTAGCTAGCTAGCGCCTCTTCGACACGCCGGCATCGCCCATAGCCGCACGCCTTAGCCCCAACCACATTCGCATAAATCGAGGAGTGGTGTGGCGAAGCACGCGCTGAGTATGGGGTTTCCCAAGAACTGGACACCTCGGCGCAGATCAGGAAAACGGCAGGCCCGGCGCCGAGGAAGCGACACAGGACGCAGAAAACGCCATCCAGCTTACTGCGCGCGCTGTCTCTGCTGCTCCACCGCCAAGCTAGATCCAGCTTAGCAACGGCTCGTGTCACGACCTCGAGGAGCTCCTCGTACAGCACAGGCTGAGAGGGCTCCACGGGCTCGCTAGCATCCATCAGCTCACCCTCCTCGGAGAGAGAGACATGTAATGCCGCGCTGCTCGTACCGGGAGAAGAAGCAGCCATCGGGCCTGCTTCCCCAATAGAGCCGAAGCTCAATTCAGCCGACGGCTGAAGCGGACTCATCCGACTCCAACTCGCCGCTAAATCGCCTGCGAGCCCCACGAGCGCCGGCGCCGCTTTGCCTCGGCGAGAGCGGGACCGGAGCCGCGAGGGAGAGAGCTCCTCTCAAAGAGCGCTCTCCGGGAGCGAAGCGGCGACAGCCATGCGGCTACAATGAGAGCAATCGACTCCCTCGAGAGCCGATTGTGCATGCTCCACCCTAGGCAAACAACGCACCGATCATGCGAATCCTTACCGGTAATAAAACGCGGACACGGATGCACGCACCACGGAAACCCTGTCTGCCAGCCATCACCGACCAGAAAACACAGCGAAACAGCGCTACCTGAACGAGCAGAAAGCTAGCGCCTGGTCCATCTCGCAGCCATTTGTAGCTTCCTGTTTACGCGACGCCGCCCGCTGATGACGCCACGCCCAAACGCCTATTGGTCAGATTACACACGTGGTTCAGGCGCGGTCACGCAGGGCGTTCCCATAGCGTTTCGGCGCAGCTCGAGTTCCTGAAGGGGAACAAGTTGATCAGTCACACAATGAAGTTATGGGAAAGAGTAGTGGAAGCCAGGCTGAGAGAAGAGGTGACCATCTGTGAGCAACAGTATGGTTTAATGCAGAGGAAGAGCACCACAGATGCATTATTTGCTTTGAGAATGTTGATGGAGAAGTATAGGGAAGGTCAGAAGGAGCTGCATTGTTTGTTTGTAGATTTAGAGAAAGTGTACGACAGGGTGGAGAGAGGAGTTGTGGTATTGCATGGAAGTCTGGTGTGCCAGAGAAGTATGTGAGATCTCCGTGGATCTTCCCACTTCATCCAGGCCTGCCTCTGAATAGTATTTTGAATGTTCTCCTCGACTGAAGGCCACTCTGTGCAGCTTAGGACGGTTTCTCATCAACACCTTGGCTGGTTCCATGAAATTAAGAACGGGAGCTTTGAGGATGGATTGGACTGTAGTTAATGTCAACAGTCTGCTATACTGACTCAGGACTACTTTTCACTTCTGATCATCATCACTGCACCCAGCAACATCGTAAATCTGCAATAAATGGACATTCGGTGGCACCCAGATGAGGTTCCCTCTTGAGTCTGGTTCCTCTCAAGCTTTCTTCCTCATGCCATCTCGGGAAGTTTTTCCTTGCCACAGTCGCCACCGAGCTCATCAGGGACAAACTTACACTTATAAAGAACATATTTACTTTCAATCACCACATTATCTGTGTAAAGCTGCTTTGAGACAATGTTCATTGTTAAATGACAACAAATAAAAATGAATTGAATTGAATTGAATTCACGAACAGGGGATTTTCTTTTTTATGCTGTTTGAACCCAAATGCATTATCCCATTTAGCCAAGGAATTGTTAGACTAATGCAGAGAAGAAATACCCAGGTATGAACCAAGTGTCCAAGGGTGGCTATCAACTGAAGATAAAATAAAATTACAGATGGGTGCAAAATATTATTTATTGCATAACTACATCTGTCCATTTAAGTTTTGATATATATATATATATATATATATATATATATATATATATATATATATATATATATATATATATATACAGTGAGGAAAATAAGTATTTGAACACCCTGCTATTTTGCAAGTTCTCCCACTTAGAAATCATGGAGGGGTCTGAAATTGTCATCGTAGGTGCATGTCCACTGTTAGAGACATAATCTAAAAAAAAAAAATCCAGAAATCACAATGTATGGTTTTAAACTATTTATTTGTATGATACAGCTGCAAATAAGTATTTGAACACCTGAGAAAGTCGATGTTAATATTTGGTACAGTAGCCTTTGTTTGCAATTACAGAGGTCAAACGTTTCCTGTAGTTTGTCACCAGGTTTGCACACACTGCAGGAGGGATTTTGGCCCACTCCTCCACACAGATCTTCTCTAGATCAGTCAGGTTTCTGGCCTGTCGCTGAGAAACACAGAGTTTGAGCTCCTCCAAAGATTCTCTATTGGGTTTAGGTCTGAGACTGGCTAGGCCACGCCAGAACCTTGATATGCTTCTTACAGAGCCACTCCTTGGTTATCCTGGCTGTGTGCTTGGTCATTGTCATGTTGGAAGACCCAGCCTCGTCCCATCTTCAATGCTCTAACTGAGGGAAGGAGGTTGTTCCCCAAAATCTCGCAATACATGGCTCCGGTCATCCTCTCCTTAATACAGTGCAGTCGCCCTGTCCCATGTGCAGAAAAACACCCCAAAGCATGATGCTACCACCCCATGCTTCACAGTAGGGATGGTGTTCTTGGATGGTACTCATCATTCTTCTTCCTCCAAACACGTTTAGTGGAATTATGACCCAAAAGTTCTATTTTGGTCTCATCTGACCACATGACTTTCTCCCATGACTCCTCTGGATCATCCAAATGGTCATTGGCAAACTTAAGACGTGCCTGGACATGTGCTGGTTTAAGCAGGGGAACCTTCCGTGCCATGCATGATTTCAAACCATGACGTCTTAGTGTATTACCAACAGTAACCTTGGAAATGGTGGCCCCAGCTCTTTTCAGGTCATTGACCAGCTCCTCCCGTGTAGTTCTGGGCTGATTTCTCACCTTCCTTAGGATCATTGAGACCCCACAAGGTGAGATCTTGCATGGAGCCCCAGTCTGAGGGAGATTGACAGTCATGTGTAGCTTCTTCCATTTTCTAATGATTGCTCCAACAGTGGACCTTTTTTCACCAAGCTGCTTGGCAATTTCCCCGTAGCCCTTTCCAGCCTTGTGGAGGTGTACAATTTTGTCTCTAGTGTCTTTGGACAGCTCTTTGGTCTTGGCCATGTTAGTAGTTGGATTCTTACTGATTGTATGGGGTGGACAGGTGTCTTTATGCAGCTAACGACTTTAAACAGGTGCAGTGGAGGTGGACATTTTAAAGGCAGACTAACAGGTCTTTGAGGGTCAGAATTCTAGCTGATAGACAGGTGTTAAAATACTTATTTGCAGCTGTATCATACAAATAAATAGTTTAAAAATCATATATTGTGATTTCTGGATTTTTTTTTTTTAGATTATGTCTCTCACAGTGGACATGCACCTACGATGACAATTCCAGACCCCTCCATGATTTCTAATTGGGAGAACTTCCAAAATAGCAGGGTGTTCAAATACTTATTTTCCTCACTGTGTATATATATATATATATATATATATATATATATATATATATATATATATATATATATATATATATATATATATATGTCATGCCCATAAGCTCATGAGCAGATCCTTCTTTTATCCACAATTTTAGTTTCTATCATAAGGGTAGTGATTAATTATGGTTCCAGGACATTTTTGGCCTTCTGCTTCTTAGAGCTGATAAGTGGTTTGATTGTTGTGCTTTGGCCTTTTTATTTCTGCTCTTTAGGTCTTCCAATAATTTCAGGGAGGACTGTGTAACAAATGAATTGCTTGGACAAAAAAACTACTAGGTCAAATCCATATAGCATCATTATTTATTAACAATTGCAGTTGGATGTTGAATTGGCCTTGCTGTATTGGGTTGCTGAAACCATATAAACAGAATATTTAAAGGGTCTGAGTTGTGCTTGGGTTATAAAAGCTTTCCACAGATAATAGTACACTGTCAGGTTCTCAGTGGAGGTTCTACATTAGATGGGTGTGGAGCTAAACCAGAAAGTAACCGAATCCCTTTGGAGACAACCAGTCACTGCCCCAGAGTGAAAAGGTTGCCTAGTTGCAATAATAACCTCCTGAACTGTTCATCTCTCTCTGATCACACCAATCTCTTACAATTCTGCATAGAAACTCCCCTTGGAGTGGCTGTGCACAGATTCTCTCTTAACAGCCTAAGCACAGCAAGCAGTTTGTTTAGAAGGAGCCATGATTAAGACTTGTTGTTATTTGGGAATACGCAGACGGCTTATTGACTTGCCATCAGACTCAAAGCAACTCTGTTGATGTGGTTAAATTTGACATTACTTCATGCACGTGTTTATTGTCCATGCAGCCATGCATTTATGTATGAGTATGTATAAGAAGTAGCTCAGTGGCTAAGGCATTGGACTCTGGACTCTGGTGGACCAAGCAACAGCAAACTACCACTGCTGGGCCCTTAAACAAGGTTTTTAACATTCAACTGCTCAGTTGTAACTCACTCTGGATAAGGGTGTCAGCCATATGCTATAAATGTGAATGTACGTAAATGAACATGGATCGATTTTACCTCCAGAGAAGTAGCATTTGATATCATCAGTAAACAGTAAAACTGCCTTCTGCCAGACACACTTGTCTGATGTAGTGTGTAAAGGTAATAGAGGAGTTCAGACACATATAATTGGTAATTGGAGCAAAGGTTTACCTCTGTAACACTGCTTGCACTTTGACTGAGATTAAAGCCATTTAGAGTCCATTTTCGCAAATACGCAGCCGGACCAGAAATGCAAGTGATAAAGAGAGAAAGAAAACGTTCAGTCATTTCTTACATCTCTGAATAGAGTCAGTAGATGTTTATTTTTAAGTCAATTAATTTTTTTTAACAACAAACTCTGTCTCAATGCAGCTTTACAGAGATAAAGAGGTAATAAAGTTGTATAAAAGAATGTTTAATTTTATTGCCTACAAATCTGTTTCTTATAAGTCCATCTTTGGTGAGCAAGCCAGTGGCGATTGTGGTGAAGGAGAAACTCCCTGATGGCATGAGGAAGAAACCTCGAGCGGAACCAGATTTAAAAGGGAACTTTATGGATCTTTAGGCTCTTGATGTTGACCCAAGAACTGTGTGTGAATTTATCCTGGAGAAACAATGGGCTGCTCACAGAGCCCTCTGTCTATTTGACTTGGTGATATTAGATCCATTACAGTTAGCGTTCCATAAACATCTGGTCATGGCCAAACCCCATTATAGGCCTACCTGAACATACAGTTATGATATGTTACAACTTACAAGTTACAAGTTACAACTCTTCACTGCTGCTACACTAGACAATAAAACAGATTTTAACGGTAAGTAATAGAGGTAAGTGTATCAGGTTGGATAGGGGAACATGGAAGGCGAGACCAGGGCCACAGCAAACAGCTGAAATCTCAGTCACCTTATATGACCTTTTGGCATTCTTTTAGACCTACCCTTGTACACTTCAACATAAAATGTTATTTGTCTGACTTATGCCATCAGTGGAATGTGGTTCTATTACTTGAGGGAAAAACCTCTTCGTAAAAGTCAGACAATTGCAGCAATTAAAATCTGCCAAACATCTTATGCAATTATCATCATGACCTGGAATTCTAGCTTAAGATTATAAACTATGGCAGTGAAACACATTCCATACATTGTGTTAAATTCAGTAGCAGTGTAGCACTGTCACATACACTGACCACCTAGAACATTATGACCACCTTCATAATATTGTGTTGGTCCCCTTTTTGCTGCTAAAACAGTCGTGACCCATCGAGCATCAACAGCATGAACTTCTTCAGAAGTTTGAGCTACAGGAGCTCATCTGTTGGATCAGACCACACGGACCAGCCTTCGCCCTCCACATGTATAAATGAGCCTCGGCCGCCTGCGACCCTGTCGCTGGTTCAGCACTGTTGATAGATAATGACCACTGCAGACCAGGAACATCCCACAAGAGCTGCAGTTTTGGAGATGCTCTCACCCAGTCATCTAGATGTCATGATTTGGCCCAAACTTACTCATATCCTTACGCTCACCCATTTTTCCTGCTTCTAACATCCACTTTGAGAAGAAAGAACTTTTAGAACAAAATGTTTACTTGCTGTCTAATTATTATTTCCACCCACTAACATGTTCCATGATGAAGAGATAATCAGTGTTCATATTGTTATAAGCCGCTCATAATGTAATAATGCTTTATAATTCGCAGAGTTAATATCAACAGTCTGCTACACTGACTCAGGGCTACAGTTTGCTCTGATCTCCATCACTGCACCTCAACATCGTTTATCTGTAATAAATGGACATTCGGTGGAACCCAGATGAGGATGAGGTTCCCTCTTAAATCTGGTTCCTCTCAAGGTTTCTTCCTTCTGCATCTCAGGGAGTTTTTCCTTCACCACAGTCACTGCTTCACTTGTTCATTAGGGACAAACTTACACTTATAAAGAACATCTTATTTATCCTTTATCACCACATTATCTGCGTAAAGCTGCTTTGAGACAATGTTCATTGTTAAAAGCTCAATACAAATAAACAGAATTGAATTAAAATAAATTAATGTAATAATGTTTTGCTTTGTCTGTGTATCTGAAAAAAAAAATACATTTTATTGTAGTAAAAATCTTTAAAATGTTGTAACAGTAATGGATTTAAAGGTTTCAGCTGAATAAGTTAAATTTAAATGAGACAATTATCTGAGGAGGTCATCTCACCAGATTCTCATGGCCATCACATCATTCTGCTTTTCCGTGGTTGTAGAACCATCACTAAAATGTCGGGTGGTCAAAAGGGAAAACATCACAACACCTGGTTTGGGCCCATCTCCATAAAAAGTTGGACAAAGAAGATGGTAGCTCCAATTAAGGCATTGGACTCTGGATCAGAAGGTCACAAGTTCAAATCCCAGCAACACCAAGCTGCCACTGCTGGCCCCTTGAGCATGGCCCTTAACACTCAACTGCTCAGTTGAAAGTCGCACTGAATAAGGGAGTCTCCAAATGCTATAAATGACCTTCCATGAGCTGCTGAAGGTCTTTAATGATGGTATTGGTATTAGCAAACTCCCCCTGCTCGGACTCTGATATTGCATTATTAAACTTATCCCAAGTGCCAATTCACATTCTCAAATTTCCCCTTTCATTCGCTCAGACATCCACATCGCAAGTGCCAGTTAGAATATAATTTCTGGTAAAAATCTGCATGACTACACCAATTATATTGTACTAAATGAAGAAACAGTTCCAGCAACTTTACCTGCTGTTTTTTTTCTTCACCTGGAATGTAAAGTGTTGAGTATGAGTAAGTAATTGGGTCAGCTGTACAAATGTACTAAAGTATCTAAGGAAATTCCAGTGATGTAACAGGTTTGACAAAAAACATCATTAGTCACGGCAATGCTGAGGAGATATAAAAGAGTGCTGAGGGAGAACATAGACATCTGCTCACTGACTGCGACAGAGACAGAAGGCTGACTGCAAATATGCTGCGATTTCAGTGTGTGCTTCTGGCCATGGTCCTGTATGGGAAAGGTAAAGCAAAGCTCAGTATTGGCAGATAATGTTATTATTAATTATTAATATTATTACCATTTCTATGAAGGTAAATTGAACATAAAACTGTTACATAAAAAATCAGAGTGCAGGAGATATTATAAGTAGAGTTTATAAGAAAATCCAACAACTTTATTCTGGCCAGAGAGAAGAAATATAAGTCAGGTCGTTCATTTTTGTTTGTAGGTAAGCAAGTAACGTAAGTAAGTAAATAAGTAAATAACCCCCCAGGTGATATATGCTAATTATGTAGGTGTAAAGTACCGAAGTCTGTGTTTCGTCTGACATATAAACATGCATGTCTGCCCTTAGGTCATAAATGTGTGCAAAATTGCAGAATATAGATTCTATAACAAAAAACATGCATTTGTGACATGCATTCTTTCTCTCATTCCAGGTTCTCTTTCCCAGCTGGATGGTGGGTATTTCTCCTTATCACTTTAATTCTCAACTGTTCTGCTCAATTGGATGATATTTAATGCCATTCGGTTTGTAACTGATGTTTCTCTTTCTTTAGTATGTGGTCGTGCCCCTTTTAACACCCGTATAGTGGGTGGGCAGAGTTCCTCAGAAGGAGGGTGGCCATGGCAGGTTAGTCTCCAGAGCCCTGATTATAATGGACATTTCTGTGGAGGAACCCTGATCAACAAAGACTTTGTTCTGACAGCAGCCCACTGTTTCTCCAGGTTTGTTTCATTTAATTCCATTTTATTTGTATTTATACATATATAATACTTTAATCAGTTCTGAATGTAAGTGAAGAAATGAATAAACGTTTTTAATTCTACAGCACCATCTCTTCTGCTGTGACGGTGTATTTGGGGAAACAGACTCTAACCGGTTCTAATCCCAATCAAATTACGAGAGGTGTAACTCAGGTGATCGTTCACCCCAGCTACAACAGCGCCACCCAAAACAATGACATCGCCCTTCTACGCCTGAATTCTTCTGTCAACTTCACGGACTACATCAGACCAGTGTGTCTGGCAGGGCAAGGCAGCAGTTTTCCAGATAAAACCAGCTGCTGGATCACAGGCTGGGGAAGCATTGCCTCTGGAGGTAAAATACATAGACATGAACACACACAATACCACAGGATACACTCAAATTGTACATATTTGTCAAATATCATTTGTTGACAATTGAATTCCCACCGTGGGTACCAAAAAGGGTAGAAATGCCCCTCCTAAGAATTTGTGTATGGATTCTGAAAATGCCCGGGTAGGCAATAAGCTTTAAGGCATGTCTCTATGGGCTGGGTGGTGAATCATATATTTACTCTAAAGGGTGTATAAGTAGGTTCTGGCAACCAAACCAGGGTATAATTTAATAACTTTTTAAAATATATTTGTTTGTCTTTATGTTTGTTTGTAGTGCAACTGCCAGCTCCTGGTGTTCTTCAGGAAGCACTGGTTCCTACTGTCAATACACAGATTTGTGATTTTCTACTGGGATTTGGCTCCATTACCCCAAACATGATGTGTGCTGGTTACTACCAAGGAGGCAAAGATACCTGCCAGGTACAGATAAATACAGTCAGATACAATATGAAGATATTTACAAATAATACAACCTAGATCAACTTTCAACAGTCAGAGAATGACAAAAGTTTATTTCTCTTTTGAAAGGGGGATTCTGGAGGTCCGCTGGTCACTAAGCAGGGTGCTGTCTGGGTTCAGGCTGGTATCACTAGCTGGGGTAGAGGCTGTGCTCTGTCCTATTCACCTGGTGTGTATACTCATGTGTCTCAGTACCAGTCCTGGTTATCGAGTGTCATCGGCCAAAACCTGCCAGGATTTATCTAGTAAGACATTATTTGATAAAGAAATATTCTGTTAATTAAAGTCAATTCATTAAATCTTGGTCATCATATGTTTTTTGTACATTGCCAGGTACTAACCCTGTGGAAGGACCAGTGGATCATGAAGAAGATTAAATTTTTAAATATCAACTACATTACAAAAGATGTGTCTGTCTATATATCTAACTATACAGATTTATATTTAAATATTTTGTATTCAGATTAATTAATATAAAAAATAAGCATCTTTGTTGTAATAATGATGACAAAATAGTACCTCATAAATGGGATTACATATTTTTAATGTAATCCCTTTATTTAACTACTTCCATCATTTAAATAAGTAAATATACCTGTAACCTGTACATGTGTATATAAGTTTTCCATTCTACATTAATGTAACAGATACTCTGAAAATGCATTTCACTGCACATCGTACTGTGTATGGTTGTGTATGTGGCTAATAAATGTGAATTATAATTTGAAACCTCTTTTTATATTTTTCCATTTTGTATGGATTTTATGTATATATAAACATAATAAGCTATATATAGAAAATTTTTATCACACTTCCACAGTCTGACACTACCACAGATCATGATCTCATAAAATGTGTCTTGGTGTCGTGCAATGAAGCGGGAAGCAAATGTGAGCGTGAAAATGTATTAATAAAGTGCAAACCAAAAAAAAGACATAAAATAAAAAACAACAAAAACAACTCACAATATTAAATACATGAACCAAAACAAAAATTAACCAAAACCATGATCATGAACATGAGCAAGATAATTAGGACCTGATCATGGTCTTCAAACCGCTGATAAAAATCTTGAGTGTTCAACTATGCACCAGTGACAAACCTTCATTTTAACTCGAAGATCCTACCACATCATTCATGTCATACACCGAACAGGCCTAGCATTATGACATTATAACATTGACATTCTAACATTCTGAGCCGAAATGTGAAGAAGACTGAAGATCTCTTCATCATTGCCCCTGTAAGTGGGTGAATATACTGTATTTAATAGGCAGCAAGTAAACATTTTGTCCTCAAAGTTGATGTGATAAATGTCAGAGCGTAAGGATTTGAGTGAGTTTGACAAATTGTGACGTCTAGACGTCTGGGTCAGAGCATCTCCAACACTGCAGCTCTTGTGGATGTTCCTGGTCTGCAGTGGTCAGTATCTATCAAAAGTGCTCCAAGGATGGAACAGTGGTGAATCGGCGACAGGGTCACGTACAGCCGAAGAACATTGATGCACGTGGGGGGCGAAGGCTGGTCCGTGTGGTCCGATCCAACAGACGAGCTCCTGTAGCTCAAACTGATGAAGAAGTTCATGCTGTTGATGCGCGTGGGTCATGACTGTTTTAGAAGCAAAAAGGGGACCAACACAATATTTGGCAGGTGGTCATTCAAAGATCGCCGGTGTGTGTGTTGTGTATTTTATTCGTGATTACACTTATTATGATTAACATTACAAATGCTCATAATCACCTTACATGCCACCATTATCACACTGACCTACATATTTATTCTCGCAAACATCTTTCCCTAATTACTCATACTGTAAATAATGACATGAGTTTTACCACCATACTTATTTCCTCCTCATTTATTTCTAAATAATCAGTTCATAGGTGGCCTAGTTATTAAAAGCAGATTCGTTTTCTGAAGTGCTTTCTCTCAATGTTCTGTGGCTCAACATGTTCTCAGACGTGTCAGCAGATTACAGAGCATATACACCAATAAGAAATGTAGGTATGTAGTTGAAAATGCACTCAATATAATAAAATGTTGCTATTTTTGAACTGACATGAAATTGTGGGTTTTTAATTATACTTTACTGACATATTTATGTTATAAGGCAAGACAAGTCAAGTAAGATTTTATTGTCATTCCAGCCGTATACATTGCAGGATTTCATTACAATTCATTTTTTTTTTGTAGAGCGGTTTTAACAATGTGCAGTCTCTCAAAGCAGCTTTATAGAGATAAGGTAATATACATTCTTTTATGTTTGTTCCTTTATAATTGTTTTATAAGTTGAAATAAGTTTTTCCCTAATAAGTGAGCCAGTGGTGAAAAACTCCCTGAGACTTCACGAGGAAGAAACCTTGAGAAGAATTAGACTCAAAAGGGAACCTCATCCTCATCACCAAATGTCCATTCATTACAATTCCATCATTATTGAGGTGCACAGTGAAATGTCATTAAAAGCAACCTGCGATCCTGAGCCACTGTAGTAGACTGTTGACATTAACTACAGGACCAGGGTCCTACATCAAACATCATAAATCAACACAGGAGCACGCAATTATACAAAACCCAACAATAATATGGATTTGTACAGTAGTCGTAGTAGCACTAACTTTCCTCTGCACTATAGAAATGAAGTCAAGAAATGTCACAAATGATAAGACACTGTGATATAAATATATATATATCAAAATTCGGCACATTTCTCTGCTTTTAGGTCAAGTTTGTTTTTTTGAAACGTAAAACATAAAATTGCTTTGATTAACACAGTTATTATTATTATTATTATTATTATTATTATTATTATTAT